>NC_073692.1:67066821-67210285 GCF_029784155.1 Uranotaenia lowii | reverse complement strand
CATTTTTGTCATTTTTTGTCATTTTTGTCATTTTTGTCATTTTTGTCATTTTGTGTCATTTTTGTCATTTTTGTCATATTTTGTCATTTTTGTCATTTTTGTCATTTTGTCATTTTTGTCATTTTTTCATTTTTGTCATTTTTGTCATTTTTGTCATTTTTTGTCATTTTTTGTCATTTTTGTCATTTTTGTCATTTTTGTCATTTTTGTCATTTTTGTCATTTTTGTCATTTTTGTCATTTTTGTCATTTTTGTCATTTTTGTCATTTTTGTCATTTTGTCATTTTTGCATTTTTGTCATTTTTGTCATTTTTGTCATTTTTGTCATTTTTGTCATTTTTGTCATTTTTGTCATTTTGTCATTTTTGTCATTTTTGTCATTTTTGTCATTTTTGTCATTTTTGTCATTTTTGTCATTTTTGTCATTTTTGTCATTTTTGTCATTTTTTGTCATTTTTGTCATTTTTGTCATTTTTGTCATTTTTGTCATTTTTGTCATTTTTGTCATTTTTGTCATTTTTGTCATTTTTGTCATTTTTGTCATTTTTGTCATTTTTGTCATTTTTGTCATTTTGTCATTTTGTCATTTTTGTCATTTTTGTCCATTTTTGTGTCATTTTTGTCATTTTTGTCATTTTTGTCATTTTTGTCATTTTTGTCATTTTTGTCATTTTTGTCATTTTTGTCATTTTTGTCATTTTTGTCATTTTTGTCATTTTGTCATTTTTGTCATTTTTGTCATTTTGTCATTTTTGTCATTTTTGTCATTTTTGTCATTTTTGTCATTTTTGTCTTTTGTCATTTTGTCATTTTTGTCTTTTTTGTCATTTTTGTCATTTTTGTCATTTTTGTCATTTTGTCATTTTTGTCATTTTTGTCATTTGTCATTTTGTCATTTTTGTCATTTTTGTCATTTTGTCATTTTTGTCATTTTTGTCATTTTTGTCATTTTTGTCATTTTTGGTCATTTTTGTCCATTTTGTCATTTTTGTCATTTTTGTCATTTTTGTCATTTTTGTCATTTTTGTCATTTTTGTCATTTTTGTCATTTTTGTCATTTTTTGTCATTTTTGTCATTTTTGTCATTTTGTCATTTTGTCATTTTTGTCATTTTGTCATTTTTGTCATTTTTGTCATTTTTGTCATTTTGTCATTTTTGTCATTTTTGTCATTTTTGTCATTTTTTGTCATTTTTGTCATTTTTGTCATTTTTGTCATTTTTGTCATTTTTGTCATTTTTGTCATTTTTGTCATTTTTGTCATTTTGTCATTTGTTTGTCATTTTTGTCATTTTTGTCATTTTTGTCATTTTTGTCATTTTTGTCATTTTTGTCATTTTTGTCATTTTGTCATTTTTTGTCATTTTTGTCATTTTTGTCATTTGTCATTTTTGTCATTTTTGTCATTTTTGTCATTTTTGTCATTTTGTCATTTTTGTCATTTTTGTCATTTTTGTCATTTTTGTCATTTTTTGTCATTTTGTCATTTTTGTCATTTTTGTCATTTTTGTCATTTTTGTCATTTTTGTCATTTTTGTCATTTTTGTCATTTTTGTCATTTTTGTCATTTTTGTCATTTTGTCATTTTTGTCATTTTTGTCATTTTTGTCATTTTTGTCATTTTTGTCATTTTTGTCATTTTTGTCATTTTTGTCATTTTTGTCATTTTTTGTCATTTTTGTCATTTTTGTCATTTTTGTCATTTTTGTCATTTTTGTCATTTTTGTCATTTTTGTCATTTTGTATTTGTCATTTTTGTCATTTTTGTCATTTTTTGTCATTTTTGTCATTTTTGTCATTTTTGTCATTTTTGTCATTTTTGTCATTTTTGTCATTTTTGTCATTTTTGTCATTTTTGTCATTTTTGTCATTTTTGTCATTTTTGTCATTTTTGTCATTTTTGTCATTTTGTCATTTTTGTCATTTTTGTCATTTTTGTCATTTTTGTCATTTAGTCATTTTGTCATTTTGTCATTTTTGTCATTTTTGTCATTTTTGTCATTTTTGTCATTTTTGTCATTTTTGTCATTTTTGTCATTTTTGTCATTTTTGTCATTTTTGTCATTTTTGTCATTTTTGTCATTTTTGTCATTTTTGTCATTTTTTGTCATTTTTGTCATTTTTGTCATTTTTGTCATTTTTTGTCATTTTTGTCATTTTTGTCATTTTTGTCATTTTTGTCATTTTTGTCATTTTTGTCATTTTTGTCATTTTTGTCATTTTTGTCATTTTTGTCATTTTTTGTCATTTTTGTCATTTTGTCATTTTTGTCATTTTTGTCATTTTTGTCATTTTTGTCATTTTTGTCATTTTTGTCATTTTTGTCATTTTTGTCATTTTTGCATTTTTGTCATTTTTGTCATTTTTGTCATTTTTGTCATTTTGTCATTTTTGTCATTTTTGTCATTTTTGTCATTTTTGTCATTTTTGTTTTGTCATTTTTGTCATTTTTGTCATTTTTGTCATTTTTGTCATTTTTGTCATTTTTGTCATTTTTGTCATTTTTGTCATTTTTGTCATTTTTGTCATTTTTGTCATTTTTTCATTTTTGTCATTTTTGTCATTTTTGTCATTTTGTCATTTTGTCATTTTTGTCATTTTTGTCATTTTGTCATTTTTGTCATTTTTGTCATTTTTGTCATTTTTGTCATTTTGTCTTTTTGTCATTTTTGTCTCTTTTTGTCATTTTTGTCATTTTTGTCATTTTTGTCATGTTTTGTCATTTTTGTCATTTTTGTCATTTTTGTCATTTTTGTCATTTTTGTCATTTTTGTCATTTTTGTCATTTTTGTCATTTTTGTCATTTTTGTCATTTTTGTCATTTTTGTCATTTTGCATTTTGTCATTTTTGTCATTTTTGTCATTTTAGTCATTTTTGTCATTTTTGTCATTTTTGTCATTTTTTGTCATTTTTGTCATTTTTGTCATTTTTGTCATTTTTGTCATTTTTGTCATTTTTGTCATTTTTGTCATTTTTGTCATTTTTGTCATTTTTGTCATTTTTGTCATTTTGTCATTTTTGTCATTTTTGTCATTTTTGATCATTTTTTGTCATTTTTGTCATTTTTGTCATTTTTGTCATTTTTGTCATTTTGTCATTTTTGTCATTTGTCATTTTGTCATTTTTGTCATTTTTGTCATTTTTGTCATTTTTGTCATTTTGTCATTTTTTGTCATTTTTGTCATTTTTGTCATTTTTGTCATTTTTGTCATTTTTGTCATTTTTGTCATTTTTGTCATTTTTGTCTTTTTGTCATTTTTGTCATTTTTGTCATTATTTTTGTCATTTTTGTCATTTTGTCATTTTTGTCATTTTTGTCATTTTTGTCATTTTTGTCATTTTGTCATTTTTGTCATTTTGTCATTTTTGTCATTTTTGTCATTTTTGTCATTTTTGTCATTTTGTCATTTTTGTCATTTTTGTCATTTTTGTCATTTTTGTCATTTTTGTCATTTTTGTCTTTTTTGTCAATTTTGTCATTTTTGTCATTTTTGTCATTTTTGTCATTTTTGTCATTTTTGTCATTTTTGTCATTTTTGTCATTTTTGTCATTTTTGTCATTTTTGTCATTTTTGTCATTTTTGTCATTTTTGTCATTTTGTCATTTTTGTCATTTTTGTCATTTTTGTCATTTTGTCATTTTTGTATTTTTGTCATTTTTGTCATTTTTGTCATTTTTGTAATTTTTGTTTTTGTCATTTTTGTCATTTTTGTCATTTTTGTCATTTTTGTCATTTTTGTAATTTTTGTCATTTTTGTCATTTTGTCATTTTTGTCATTTTTGTCATTTTTGTCATTTTTTGTCATTTTTGTCATTTTTGTCATTTTTGTCATTTTTGTCATTTTTGTCATTTTGTCATTTTGTCATTTTTGTCATTTTTGTCATTTTTGTCATTTTTGTCATTTTTGTCATTTTTGTCATTTTTGTCATTTTTGTCATTTTTGTCATTTTTGTCATTTTTGTCATTTTTGTCATTTTTGTCATTTTTGTCATTTTTGTCATTTTTGTCATTTTTGTCATTTTTGTCATTTTTGTCATTTTTGTCATTTTTGTCATTTTTGTCATTTTTGTCATTTTTGTCATTTTGTCATTTTGTCATTTTTGTCATTTTTGTCATTTTTGTCATTTTGTCATTTTTGTCATTTTTGTCATTTTTGTCATTTTTTGTCATTTTTGTCATTTTTGTCATTTTTGTCATTTTTGTCATTTTTGTCATTTTTGTCATTTTTCATTTTGTCATTTTTGTCATTTTTTGTCATTTTTGTCATTTTTGTCATTTTTGTCATTTTTGTCATTTTTGTCATTTTTGTCATTTTTGTCATTTTTGTCATTTTTGTCATTTTTGTCATTTTTGTCATTTTTGTCATTTTTGTCATTTTTGTCATTTTGTCATTTTTGTCATTTTTGTCATTTTTGTCATTTTTGTCATTTTTGTCATTTTGTCATTTTTGTCATTTTTGTCATTTTTGTCATTTTGTCATTTTTGTCATTTTTGTCATTTTTGTCATTTTTGTCATTTTTGTCATTTTTGTCATTTTGTCATTTTTGTCATTTTTTGTCATTTTTGTCATTTTTGTCATTTTTGTCATTTTTGTCATTTTTGTCATTTTTGTCATTTTTGTCATTTTTGTCATTTTTGTCATTTTTGGTCATTTTTGTCATTTTTGTCATTTTTGTCATTTTTGTCATTTTTGTCATTTTTGTCATTTTGTCATTTTTGTCATTTTTGTCATTTTTGTCATTTTTGTCATTTTTGTCATTTTTGTCATTTTGTCATTTTGTCATTTTTGTCATTTTTGTCATTTTTGTCATTTTTGTCATTTTTGTCATTTTTGTCATTTTTGTCATTTTTGTCATTTTTGTCATTTTTGTCATTTTGTCATTTTTGTCATTTTTGTCATTTTTTGTCATTTTTGTCATTTTTGTCATTTTTGTCATTTTTGTCATTTTTGTCATTTTTGTCATTTTTTGTCATTTTTGTCATTTTTGTCATTTTTGTCATTTTTGTCATTTTTGTCATTTTTGTCATTTTTGTCATTTTTTGTCATTTTTGTCATTTTTGTCATTTTTGTCATTTTTGTCATTTTTGTCATTTTTGTCATTTTTGTCATTTTTGTCATTTTTGTCATTTTTTGTCATTTTTGTCATTTTTGTCATTTTTGTCATTTTTTGTCATTTTTGTCATTTTGTCATTTTTGTCATTTTTGTCATTTTGTCATTTTTGTCATTTTTGTCATTTTGTCATTTGCTTTTTGTCATTTTTGTCATTTTGTCATTTTTGTCATTTTTTGTCATTTTTGTCATTTTTGTCATTTTTGTCATTTTTGTCATTTTTGTCATTTTGTCATTTGTCATTTTGTCATTTTTGTCATTTTGGTCATTTTTGTCATTTTTGTTGTGATGTTAATTTATTCACAGAAGATAGTTTTCCTGTGGGGAAGAAGCTGAGATCTAAGATTGCTTCATACATTATGATGATTTTGGAAGTTTTTGAGACTTTTTAGAAAGCATTTTTTTCATATTTAAGTGGTTTAAATTCGCACATTATCGCAACACTCACCTTTTTTCTGATTATTTTGTGCCAAATGAAACCATTTCCATCTAAAGCTAACGTCTATATCGGAGGAATTTCCAGAGTTTTTAAAAATCGAAAATAATCTTTTATGTATGTAAATTACCTTTTTGGCCCAATGATAAAAAGTTGAAAACATTTATGGATTATATGCAGCATTTATAAGATTTTGATTCATAAAATGAATTTTCATTTCCAATTTTCATATAATTAAGACTCAAAGATTATAAAAGGGCTCAGTAATAAAAAATTTAAAACAAAAAAAATATGGTGAGGACTGAGAACAATATTCATATTTGGACGATTCCTAGAAACTAACAATTTGTTAGGTTTACAATTCTGATAAGTATATTTATCCTATATAGCCATAAATTCCGAGATAAGAAGTACTCTATTTAAACTGTTCCAGCATATTTATCGGTTCTCTACAGCCGGTACACATTCTTAAACTAATCGCATAATGACTTCATTACTCACCATCTACCGAGTTAATTGCACCTCAATGGTTATTAATTATCATTGATATATCTTAATTTATTGGCTTCCTGTCGCCCCTTCTATGTATGGTCCGTGGCCATCCGTGGATTCCAATCGGCCTTCTTGGCAAAGAGCTGAGGACAACATCTGTGAACCGAGCTGATCGGTCATCCCGAGGACTGGAGACATCCCCTGGCAGACGGACAGACGACGGTCGGCGGTTTTGCCAATACTGACAAGGTCTCTTTCTCTCTCTCTCTCTTTCGGGTTGCCGATGCCGGCCCTAAGAAAAATGACACGTCGTTTTGTATGGGCAAACTACGACCGCGAAGATCGCTATCAGCGGCAGCAATTCCCGGCCGAGAATCGCAAAACGACGACAACGATGGACAACGACAGATCGCCGAAGACGCGCCTCAGAGCTCTCGGACTATCACTGTACTGGATGGACTCAGCTCTCCGGCCAAAGGACTTTGGCACGTGAATCGTAAATAAAATTTTCACACATTCTCGACCTTCTTGTGTAGGTTTTTTTCTCTCCTTCAGTATGAAGTATATTTATTTATATTTCATTTCCCCACATTTATTGGCCCAGGGACTTTACAACAGGTTAAGACCTGGCTCGGGGTGTAATAAAGCGATCAAGATCGGAATCGGCAGAAATCTGTAATTTATACAAAATGCCATCGAAATGTCATGATGAATCTTCAATTTCACACCTTTGTCGAGCGAGAGAGCGAAAAAAAAAACGCACGCACAGGTCGTCTCGCGATGTACCTCAGACAGGAAATTGGTTTGCCTTGGGCGATTCGCTGCCGGTTTAATTAAATTAGCCAAATTTGCTGTTGCAGAGGTTTCAGTTGCAGTTTTATGATCCTGTGCGTCTGGGTGCTTTCCCAGGTTTCATTATGTTTGTAAAGGGTAACCTCAAAAAAAAAAAAAATATATTATCCAAAATTGAAATTTTTTGTTCACACAATATCATTATTGGAATTGGATTTGAAGACTCCCAACTGAAATGCAAATTAGAATTTGATGGTACTTGACTTCAAGGGTAAAGTTGTTAAAAAAATATTTTTTTTTTTATAAAATAATCCAGTTAATACTGAAATCCATATTTTTATGACATCAATATAAGAGTGGATTTACCTGCATTTAACACGTTTTTCTATTTATTTATTTTTTGTTTCGATTATGGTCGTTTTACCATCTATATGGCATTCGCGACTTAATCAACGTTGTAGTTGGCGGATCATTATTGAAAAACTATCCGGTACAACTGTGTTCGATGTTTGCTCTTGGGCTCGAACTCGCGGACATCAGATCAGGAGACAACAGACTTGCCAACTGAGCTATATCACAAGCCCAATACTTTTTTCTATAATTTAAGGAAATCCTATGAACTGTTGTGCACATGACCCAATTTACTCCAGGATTAGTCAGCCAAAAGAAATTTATTAAAATGTGTCGACTTTTGAAGCAGTTTGAATAAATTGCCTTACTTTTTGCGCTCTAATCATAACAAGAGTATTCTTAATGGTCACTAAAATTTTAGCGTCCCGATAAAACATTAAATCAAGGGTTTTATTGAACTTAAAAAGGATACATATGTATGATATGTATGTCACTTGATCAAATCATATAAATTTTTCCTATGTGTGTACCGAATTACTCAATTTACATTTAACGAAATTTTTAATCTATTGTTAACTCTTCATTTGTTCTTTTATTATGACAAAATTTATGTTCAGCTGGTATGAATTCTTCACCCTCTCGCTTTTTCAAATTGTGACAATCTTACGAACTACAAAAAATTTTTTGTTAGTATCTTGATAACGACACATGCCACATGTAGCTTAGTTTATCTCGTAAATTTTCGAGTATTGCCAAATATGTGTACGAAAACAACTTCTCAAATAGAATAAGGTCTTTTTTGCTTCATACGATTTCGAATTATGCTAAAAAAAACTTATATGGGAACCCCCTCTTCTTCCCTTATTAAATCCCACTATTTAAAGGAGACAGACGTTTCAAATAAAATCCCGAGTCCATGGGTGATGATAGAGAAATCAATAGTGGGCATAGAACACATACGAGCAGAGATGCCAACGTGCCTGATTTTTCAGGATTTGCCTGATTTTAGAAGGTCCATTCTGACAACCTGATAATCCTCATTTTTTTCCCTGAAACCCCGTTCAAAACTCAATAAAAATTCAGTGCTTGCTCGTCGTCACTCCAACCTTGGACTCAATAACTTCACATCCTACTAAATTCAAATCTTCTATCAATGTTTTATAATTAGTTTGAAAAGATTTTGGCGTCCTAAACTCGAAGTTTTTGTCAGATGTAGTCTATCGCATCTAGTTTTACTGATAAGGTGTTTGAAGGAAAAGAGTTTTATGATAAATCAATTATCGATATCCCTATATGATTTTCTACTTCTTTGTTGTAGGCTGCAAAGCGTTTTAATTTATTCTTTGGAAAATATCTATAATTCATTTTGGTTTGAAATTTCATTGGATTTCCATTTTAACAAAGCGGAGAAAAACAAAAAATAAATAAAATATTTATGACTTCAAAGTCAAAATAACTTGTGATATTCGAAAAGTTGATTATTGCCTAGAAATTTTAATTTTGAAAATCATGTTTTATCTTACAGTTTTGCCGAAAAAGTGCAAAAATTATTCTAGTTAGTTTTTACCTACTTTAAAATCAGAGCTCGAAGAAAAGAAAATACATAATTGCATATCTGTATAAACTGCGTCCCCAAATTAGTCAAAACCCTTTTTTTTAAGAAGATGAAATTTTAAAATAACTGCTGAATCACATATCTATCACATATTTAAAAAACGCTTTATTTCGTCAGCTAAATATGTGAAAGCTGGTCAATTTTTGATAGGAAAAGCTCTCTGAATTTCATAATATTTACGGCTTAGTGTCTTTCTATCGTTAATCGTCTATAGTCTCATGTTTCTCGAATACTTTCCATAACCTTTGAAAATGTGAATCATATCCATTTTTCGTACCCGTCAACCCTCTCTTAGCTTATTTGGTTCCGACGGTTGATAAGTTCTTTAACTGTACAACGAAATTATAAATTCTCGGGTTGTGCAAGAAAATTTTATGAGAGCCCCACTTATTCTTTCCTATATGCCCAATGGATGAATGGAGAGGTGCCAAATATTCAATGTAATATTAATCGTACCCTAGTACTATCCAATGCCAAATTTCAAGTGATGGAAGAAATTTTAAGGGAGCCCCACATCTTTCAAATCTCCTTACAGGAAGGAGGGGTGGGAACCAAATATCAATGCTTTATCTAACTTGATTCCATTTGATCAAAAAGTTCTCGGGTTGTCCAACATAAAAATTGCATGAGAACCTCACTTCTCCAAAGATTCATAGAAATGTTTGTCGTACCCTAATACCCTCTAATACCGAATTTATTCTTATATGGTCGAAAAAGGAGAGAGGGAGAGTCATAGCATCTTAGGAATATTTCTTTTACCTGAATACTCTCCCATGTTAAATTTGGTACCATCATTTTTAAGAACATTTAAGAGCATAAAGAACAGAAAAATGCTAGTTTTGCATGGGCGGAGAAGAGAAGAAGAGATTTTTCCGGTTAATTTCCACATAAAAAAAAATCAAAAAACCCAAATTATTTATATTTTGCAAAATGTTATATTGTAAATCTTAAAATTTAAATCATGATTGTAGGACACAGATGTAAAGTAGGAGAGAGGCGGGCTATATGCGCATATTAAGGAAAGCGCTCATTTTCTCCCATATTCCAATAGATAGGAGTCTGAAAGCTATATGTACATGAGCGGACATCTGTTTTATATATGTTAGAGCAATTTTTCTGTTAAAATCTCTAACAGTTTTTGTGAAAATGATTTTATAATAAAAGAAGTCAAAATAGCCGATTCCAAAACTGGCGGGCTAAATGCGCATATTGATGTTTTTAGCTATATTTCATTAACACTTGCAATATTTTGATATTATTTAATTGAAAATGGTAGAAACGGATGTTAAGCATACGTCAAGGCTGAAATTTTGGTGAAATTTTTAATATCATAAGCTCTTTTGCATGAAACCTAGTTAGGTATGCCATATGGCCATATTTCATGGTAATATTTTGTTCATATCGTATTTTTATTGGATCAGTATGAAGTTCTTCTTTTTTCGCTGTGAGATCGTGATTTGAGCGTAGATTTGATGTTTCAATGATTAAAAGTAAAAAATTTATAAGACTAATCTATTTTTCTTGATATAGGCAATTAACCTGCCTTGATATGGGCATTCAGAACCTGTCTCTTATTCCAAAATCTTATCATTTACAACTTTACCAAAAGCTTAAATTTAAATTTTTTCGACTTAATATAACAATTTAATTTTTTCATGCCATGTGTTAAAAGCGATTTACCCTCAAACTGCACTGATTAGATATGATGAATCTTCAGCCATATTGTCAATCGGCTGTATGCGCATATTACCCAATATGCGCATTTAGCAACACTTCCCCCTACGATGCATCGTCTCAAAATAAAAATACGTAATTCGTTTTGATCAACCTTTTCTTGACACAAGTATTCTTGGAGTAGTGTGCAAATATCGTTTTTGGAGGGAGAAACAAAAAAACAATATGATTCCAAAGAGTCAGTCGATTAACGAATTTTGGTGTGAACATGCTTCAAACTAATTTGTGTTGTTTGGAAGATGCTTTCGAAGAATCCGACAATGATGTTTCATTTTTATTTAAAAATCGTTTTTAACAGTTGGAAATGACGTGTACCACAAGAAGAATTAAAATAAAATACGATTTTCCTTTTATTCTATACATTAATTGTTGCAATCTTTTTACTTTATGAAACAATGGGTTTAAAAATATATATGGAAAATGTTTCAGAATTTCAAAGGTGCTTACTCTAACAGTTTTCACTAACAATATTTTTAAAACCGAACTGGCAGCTAGACAATCTCATCAAATGCTATGCAAAATTTAAAAAATTCTTTCCGTCTAGTTACAAAGTATATAAACAAAGAATGTTGCATTAAAATATATGTTTTTATCCAAAAATTTAAAAGTCGGCTGGCAAATTTTATCAGCCGTCTTAGCTTCTACAGATTCCAACCCATTATGTTATTATAATGACGACTCAATTCTTTGTTTTAAATTGAACTTCAAATTTATAAAGTAATATTTTTTTTCAATGTATGAATCGAATAAAAAACCATTGATTTATTTAAAATTATTCAAAATATGTATTTTAATTATTTTGTCAATCTTAAATTTACAAAAATCAACGTTTTAGTTCCCATTTCATACCTAATAGGAGAATTATTCCAAAAATTGTTAACACTTAATATCACTTATCCTGTAAATCTCTCAAGTTTGAATTTTTGTCTTGGTCCAAGGCATAATGACGTTGTACAAGTATAAACATAGTAAAATTAATAACCCCTTTCACTGACCGCCGGACAAAAATTAGACATCTGAAATCAATTGAGCATTCCTCAAAACTTCCACATGTAAATTTTCAACTTAATCCAATGAACACCTTATATGGACGACCCCTTTCAATGATCTCTGTTGGAAAATTTGACAACGTATATCAACTACTCGTCTTTTAAATCATCCATGCGCAAATATTCATCTGAATTCAATGTATATTAGGAGAAATACCGCAAAAACAGTGTATAATTAATTGATCAATCTTGAAAACACTCATGTTCAAGTTTTCATCACAATCTTATGTACAATATTTAACGCCAGTATTGCAAAAACAAAATTTTTGGACGACCCCCTTCAAAGGAGGTCCTCCAAAAATATTAGAACTTTTTCCATCATTCCTGGTCCTAATGAGCATCTTTGCCAAATTTTCAGCCCTCTAGGTCTTAAGACCTCCGAGACTATTGAGGACAAACAAACAAACACATAATTTGACGCAGTTAGAATATGTATTTTGGAAAGGAAATTCAAATATAAATCCAGGTTTTAAAAAGCCATGAAGTTAAACCACAGACAAAAAAATATTTTTCTGTGTCTGATAAGTGATTGTTTTTTTAACAAATCCAGGATGTTTAGGTCGGAATCTTTTTGGATAGGGTAAATGATTTAGAGCGGAGCTAAATTGCTTAATTTGACTCAATTCGGAAGAGTTGATCATGCGTTATGAATATGGAATATATCTAAACGATTTTTTATTAGTTTTTCAGATCAATATTGGTTTCTGCATTTTAATGAAGATTTGTAGATTGTTTCAAAGAAAATCTTAATCAATCAAGAGCCTTTTTATTGAAGAAAGAATTCTGAACTGTAGCGGAACCATTTTGTACTGTCAAAACCTTTAAAAACACTCATACCTATTCTTTGTGTAATTGAGAATAGAGGTGAGAAGGAATGTAGGGATGAGTTGAAGGATATACGAAAATAAATCAAATTTAATTAAAACAAAATAAAATAATAGTTGTATTCGACAACACTTAAGATAAATAAAATGAAATAAATGTCTATTGGAACGTTTGTTATTTTGGCAACACTAGGCAAGATGAAATCAGTCATTGATCTGTTCTTGTGAGCGAAAGACGTGTCTGAGTGACATAACGACAATTATATTTGAACGATTATTTGAATGTGCGCGTTTAGGGTCATATTGCCTTGATCAACTTTTGAAGGTAACGACTAAGTCAGTAATACAAAAGTATGCTTTATGCCTGTAATTGCTCTTAACCAAAGTTGCCGAGGAAATCCCTTTTTTTGTGATTTTACCCAAAAATTTTATTATGTTTTTCTGTGATGCTGTTTACTTTAATTTAATTGAAATTTTTTGATAAATGGGGTCTTTTCTCTATTTTAGTTGGAAAAATTCATCTAACCGCTAAAAATCTTATCATACTTTTCTTATTTAAAGTAAGAAATCTAAATTTTCATGGGCCTAAGAATATTTATTTTGGAAACCGATTCAAAATTTAGAAATTCTGTGAAATCTGTGCATATTTCAAAATTTTGTGTTCTGTGTGTTCTGTGATAAAAACTTGCTCAAAATTCTGTGAAATAACAGATGGTTCTGTTATTTCGACAACCTAATGAAAGCTGCTTCTTAAAATTCGAATAGTTATGACAAAGAAGATTGATTCTTATTCTGAAATCAGACTCCAACTTTATTGGCTCCATAGGTTCTCAAATTATGCCAAAAAATATGTTTGGAAGCTTTCCTCCTGCTTCCCGTGTTCCCTTTGAAAAAAAATTAAAAAACATTTCTATTACCTCAAAAAATTAAATTTTTGGCATGCCTGGTTTGGTACGTTGTGACACCAATTACAGTAGATTTTGGTTCTATTCAAACTTATTTTTTTTATCTATTCTGTCCCTAAAGCTGAAACAATAAGGAAAATACCATGGTACTGCATACATTCAGGGGAAAAACTGCGTGTGAGATATAATGCATAAGGCAGTACACCTAGCAGTTCATTATGGAAGCTAGTAGTTCCACTTAGAATCATATTTTACTCTTAAATACTACGCGATTAATTTATATTGTAATGCAAAACTTGTTACAAAGACCCGAATAATGCTTTTAATTAACGTTAATAGGTAGCATAGATTGGTGAAAGTTTCAGAAAAAAACGCATTTGTTTTTAAAACTTCTATTAATATTATTTCATTTCAGAGATTTCAGCAAAAATGACAATGCTTGTATAAAAAAATCTTTAAATTTTTTTTTTCAAAATTTCGATAATATTCATAAATGATCATTGCCTAGATCTTAGGAAAAGTAAATGGTTTCGCTCAAGATCATCTACCCTATATGCTCAACTGAGAGGAAACATTGACAGTTATTCGTTTAGTCAAATTATCGCCGTGATACCAAGCATCTCTTGTAAGTCGTAAACATGCATTAACTTTTATCCCAAGTAATTGTCGCATTTATTTCGAAATCAAAAATGTTCATCCAAGAAATTGCTGCTGTTCGGAAATAAAAATAAATTAAAGCCTTGCTCAATGCAACCTCTGAGTTTCGATGATTGATTGACAGTGGAAGACAGTAAGCGCACGCGATTGGTGTCTTCTCTAATGTTTGATTCACCGCTTTATGGAACTGCTTGAAAATATTGAGGTAGCAATCATATGAATTCGTTGAAGAAAAGGTCGTCGTCGTCGATCGTCGGAAAATAAAATAAAACCTTCACTAGTTACTGCAGTGATATATTTCTCGAAAAAGCATCTATTGATTCGGCTTCGCACCTCCTCCTGATGGAATTGGTGAGGTGTAGGCGCAATTTATTTGTGCACCTTAGCAGTTCCGAACCTGCTCGTTATACATCTGTTGTTGAATTTGGCGGCAGTCGGTCACTCAAAAGGTTGATCACATTGGACCGGGTACGATGGAACAAAAAATTTTCATAGTTATGGAATAGTTACTCATATTGTTTTTGTTATTTGAGAGTCGTAAGAGGAAAAAATATCAAGAAGTTCTGACTGGTAATACTTATCACGACTTTTTTGAATAACAAAATCGCAACCATTTAACACCTCTTGGATGGGCATTTTGCCCCTCATGCTCCCCAATACCAAACGTAGCATCACGTTACGTGGGATTGACATTTGAACTTTTCCATTCGTGGTATATTTATATTTTGATCAACAATGCTGATGATTCAGAA
Organism: Uranotaenia lowii; assembly: GCF_029784155.1. Lineage (NCBI taxonomy): Eukaryota > Metazoa > Arthropoda > Insecta > Diptera > Culicidae > Uranotaenia > Uranotaenia lowii. The sequence goes on along the minus strand of NC_073692.1, from coordinate 67,195,565 downwards.
AAAGGTTGAGGGACAGACAGAGAGACAGAGAGAGTTGGTACCGATAGAGGTCGTCGGCAACAAATTGCTGCCGGGGTTTGATTCCTTTGCGATCAGTTCCAAATCTAGCGATGGAGCATGGGGCAAGCATCGGGCATCAGGCTGCGCGGTAATGAAAGGTTTTCGAAAACTTCGCTCCGAGAGAAGCCCTCGTCAATTTTGGGTCATCGGGACCAGACCAGGGCGTGAATTTGAGGCTCGGCGCGCGCCCTCTGTCTCTCGCAATGAGATGGTGATCTTTAAGATGATAGTAGAAGGTACAAGGTACCTGAAAGCACACGGATCGTTACCGTTTTGTTTGTCAGACCGATTTGAGGGACAGCATCGGCCGGCTAGCAATCGCAAAGTGGGTCAGACCGTTTGAAGCAGCCGATCTGCCAAGCGGACATGACAGGCTCGTTAAGGTATATGTCACTTGCTAAGGACGCGCCGTTCAGTTATCTGGTACAAATCATTGTACCAGCAACCTGTTGCCGATGAATGATCGAGCAAAATGGTGCGATTTGTTGCCCTGGGTGTGAACTTTAGCAGCCGGGCGAGCGTGATCTCGCAAATAAGTATCGGTAGCCTGGGGAAAATTTAGCAACTTAACACCAATTAAGGAGATTCGAGAGTTCAGAACGGGTCGATAGCTGGGAGTAAAAGTCTTCTCGCTAGGCGATTGGACTGTCGCATTATTTTTGAAATTGGAAAATCATAAGCAGGCTTTTGTTGAAAATAATGTCCCCAAAGGTCAAACTGACCTTCTTAGAAATATGGGATACAGTTTCGAAAAATTACTATGATTGATTCTATACCTTCTTTATACCCGGTATTTTGATTAATAGTATATCACAATTTTAAAAGTTTCGCAAAGGATTCTTTGAACCATTAGAATGGAAGCCGAAAACTATTTCCATGCTAGGAAAGTAACATTAATAATTAAGTAAACAGAAAAAATAAGAGTGTAAGAAAAAATCTACATTTCGTTTTACTGATGCTTCGAGGCAAGTTTAATGTTGAAAGACTTTTTCTTGTACTTAACATTCTATTTCTTAAAGAAAAGCCAACATAATATTTTTGAAAATTTTCAATTGCTGTTGGAAAGCTGGATTTTGGCAAACAGATAATTATCATTGAAGCGAGGTTTGTCACGAAGCTCTAAATCAGTGGTTTCAAACTTTATTCACTTACAGCCCCTTTTGCAAAATTTTAGAGCTCAAAGTCTCCCTGGGCAAACTTTTAGAAATTAAAAAAAGAGAATCAAGATAGTTGAAAAACCATTAGCTTTTAGCTTTATTTTGTTGTCAGTCTTACCCTGGAGAGTAGGCGTTGACTTGATGGCGGCGCACGTGTTTTTTTTTCTCCGTCCGTGGAAATTGAGTAATTTATTGGTTTTTATAGTGAAAGTTATCTATGAATCTTGACAAAAAGCTTGGATCGGATAACAAGGATATGTATTGTACCAGGAAGGATTCCTTTTCGTTTCCTGGGCCGCTTTACTGTGTGTTTTTTTCGGAATTCGCCTACGGGGGCTTGAAATAAATCGGAACTTCTCAGCACCCATGTGTTGTTTTATTCTGTCTTTTCCCGGAAGAAAGACTGTTGATCAGGGCAATTAGATGGTGTTCAAAATTCCAATGAACTCGAAAAATTGAAGTGTTTTAAAATGATAAAAAGACAAAATTAAATAAAAATCATATAAAGTGATTGATGGTGGCATTAAAGGATGATTTTTTTTTCGTTCCTGCATCGTGTGATGTGATTTTTCTACGCATGTTTTTCGGTTCCAAACGTTGCCGATTTTCGGCTTGCTGTGACTTTTTTCGTTAGTCAATACGTTAAATTCCTGGAGATTAAAAAATGGGATATGGAATCGCTGTCGAGTTAATTTTATAATTTTCTTGTGCTTGAATGAGGTGCATTTGTAATACATATGAAATTTCAAAAAATTTCATCAAGCATGCTGGGTTCCGCTTTCATTCGCAACGCTTAAAGAAGAAATGCAGCGCAAAGATAAGTATCCATTATTATTTTCTACTCGATTAATATTTTCGACAACTTTAAATTAATAAAAAGAAATCATAGATGCATGCATTACAATGATCTAGTTCTAAAAATTTAAAACCGTACAAAAAATTTTAAGCTTATTATTAGTTGACAACGTTTTAGGTCAGTAAAATTCTATTTTTAGGGTACATTTTTGAAAAAATCTTTCGAGTTTTAAACGGACTTCGAAAGGTTTTATGTGTTACAGTCCCCCCACAATCATTAGTCACTTAACGTATCATTTCACAACAAAATGTTCGTTCATTCGGGTGTTAGTGGACCAAACATAAAGCTTTGCATGAATTTCAGTAATTAAATATTCCCTCTTTGATTTCAGACATGATTTTGTTTCCAATTTTGATGATAAATAAAATAATTTACCGAAACAATCAACGTTTTTCAAAACCACAATTATGGGTCAAAATTGAAGCTTGTAACAATTATTAGTCATATTGCCCACAATTATTAGTCACATAGAAGTCCATGGCAACACCCGAATATCAATTCAGGGGCATTCTTCGCTAGTATACGTTCAAGGGGCAATTGGGTTGAGCTAGCAACCAAGAAATGTTTTGTTTTGCTTGCGAAAAAGTGACCCATGATTGTGTGGAACTTGGTGGATTCTGTAACAATTATGGGTCACTTTTATTTTGCTAAATATTATCGAATTTTTGCATTTCATTCGCTCAGTTTTATTTGGAAAATGTAAACTCTTCTTTTGTGCTTATATGGGACCAATTCATTTGGTTGGAATCTATGAAATACCCGCATAAGGGCCTTAACGGTTTAAGATGTTAACCTTATATCATTGGAATTTTATGCGATAGTTTCACAGCTTCTAGTTCACCTTTGATAAAAAGTATTCAAACAGCAATTTTACTGTTATCAAACTCACAAATAATATTTTTAATGCATTTTGATGATATTGTCGATTAACTAAAAATAATAATATGATACAATTCCTTTTGGTTTAGTAGATATCAGCAGTTCTAATGATCGGTGACTAATAACTGTGTGTGACCCATGATTGTGGGGGGACTGTACTTATGTTTTTTGTTTCTCTTTTTTATTTTCAAGAGCGAGTAAAGCTTTACTTAGGCGCTCTATCCTTGATCGATGACCAGAATAATGGAACACTGAAATTCAAAACAATTCAACTATGAAAACTAAAGCTTATTATTTTTAGTAACGTTTATTAATTTCATAAATTTCAACAAAATGCTGCTGTTCAAGTTTTGTGATTTCTGTGTACAAAATAAACCATTTCCAGCCGCTAAACCATAGCCAAGAACCATAGTGATTGGAGAAGTTAATTCACATTAAACATGTCTTCTTCATCAAGGAGCAATTTTTCCAACGATTCTGCCCATTTGAAACGTATGGTACTGGTGGTCCACGTTTCTTCTGTTCCTGTATTCCAGATGTCTCTGCGTTCTCTGCTCCATGGTAGGCCCAACCATTTTATGTTTTTGATCATTTTAATGTTTTTATGTTAAAATGATGAAAAGCATAAACAAAGACAAGAAGAATAATAACATACATTTATTATTCTTTGGGACTCAGACATAAGTTCTAGCTGTGGAAGTACGTTTAGTGATTAGTGATTAGTGATTATTTTGTTGTCAGACTTACTCTAAAATTTTCCAAAATTTATATGAGGCCCTTAGAGCCAACGTGTAAAAAAAAAGTCAATTTTTATTTAATAATGTCAAACGATTCTTCATATTTCAAACTGTTTCCGAGATTTTTCAGATGTTTAGAATTTTATTAACATACTATTTCGTCCGAAAAAAAATTGGAAATTTTCGAAAAGTAGAAGAACATAACAACTTTAAAGTGTGTTTTTTTCGAAATAATTTTTTATGCACTTATACCCTTTTGACTCCAAGGGCATTTTATGGCTTCAAACCTCCAGTAAACATTCAATTTTATATAAGGTTTCCTGGACAATTTCATCACCGTATAGATTAAAAGTTTATCCATGGCTAATGACACAATTTATTTTTTGAATCGATTGAAATAAAGATAAACAAATAATAACTTGAAATAAAAATTCTCTTTCTAAAAAAAAAAATCCTTCATATTTTCTTTCTAAGAAATCTATTCATACACAGATTTTTTCGAAGATTTTTTCTGTTTCTCAGATTATTGGAGAAAATAAATTATAGAGATTATCAAGCATCGCCATCCAACGCTAATCTTTTTTAGCATAACCCTAATTTATCTTGTGGAGTGTAAACAGAATCTGTGAAAATTTAAAAAAAAAAATTTTAAAACATTTTTAGAAAAAAATATCGAGATACTGGAACAAAAATTTTCTTGTAGCTCTGTAAATTTAATGACATTTTTGTCTTTAAACCTGATATTTAGTTCTGTAACGTAATTTCATTGTTTTGCATCGAACTTACTCGTTGTAATCTAAAATCTACTTTTTTTTCGTGATTTGTGATAAAGTGAATTACGAACTCACCGGCCCCTGAGCCCTTCCAACGCCGATCAAATTCCAAAATTGAGCTCAGTGCCCCCCCCCCCCCCCTGGAAGCTCACACTTCGAAAACCACTGCTTTTAATCATTTCCTGATAAAAGAAAAAAAAAACATTTTCAATATCTCTTTGAGATAAGTTTGAATAACAATTCCAAGATGCGCTCCTGATCAAGAAATCAAAAGTATCCTTTTCTATCGAGTTTTTCTGTTCTGTGTTATGTTATGTTATTTTTTTGGTTTACTTATGACACTTTATCACTTGTGAATTTTGTTATGCTATGTTATGTTATGTCATGTTATGTTATGTAATTATTTGATTTATTACAAAAATAATATATTAATACGATCGGGAAACGGAAGACGTGCCTCGATCCATCTATGTACCATAGTATAGATAAGAGTGTCCTACCCGGGACTTCCCAACCGAGAATAAAAAAATCGGGGATTCCTGAATTTCATGAAAACGCTAAAAAACCCGGGAATTCTCGAAGCCAATAAAAATAACAAATTACTAATAATTTACACGATCTAAATTGGAAAAATTAATTAGATTGAACAAGAAAACAATAGTACTACGTTGATATATGGATGCGACAAAAATAATTTTTCCTAAATACTGGTTAATACATTTAATTTGATAAAAATATTTTATCGTTCGAAAACTAAGATAAAAAAAGGCAAAGAATGTATAAAACCAAATAATTTAATTAAATGAACGCTACGAAAAATATCTGAATATTCTATTTTGCAACCCTCATCATTAAGAACTTCCGTTTCGCAAACTGTTGACAGTAGCAAAATCATCGGCAAAGAAATGACATACTTTGAAACAAAAGGATAGTCATCTGAAGTTTTACGAGATTTGATGAATTACTTGAAGTCTAGCTAACCAACTTCTATCGATGGTGAAAAATCTATCTTCATTATTTGAATTTTTTAAGCAAGAATCAGCCAAGTTTGTCGGCTTAATGAACTTTGTTTTTGGGTTTGGGTTTTATAATTGCTGAAAGTTTTAATTTTTTTAAATATTACTACATTAAAATTTAAAAATACCATAAAGATAAAATTTCGCATGCAGTAGAGTATTAAAATATGTCAGATTTCTCAATTCCCAGGAACACTTAAATGGCCAGGCACTCTAGTATAGATCAATGCAAAATAGACCTATAGATTTGCTTCCTCTAGACAATAATACGGTGAGGGAAAAATCTAGAGATTGTTAAGATTAGGTTTACATATGAAGTTGTACTTACGTCCTATTGCATTTCTTGTTTGGCCCAAACGACATTTTGCCAATGAACAATTTTCATTCCCAAGACAGATTCCATTTGCCTAATACTTTGCTAAAGCAATTCAAAATTGATTGGAGGAGCATAATATACTTAATCAGAGCGCGAAAGTTGCCACCCAAGACCATCCGGAATTGTTGCTTGAAAGGATTGTCTGTTTGAAGAGCCACTAGAAAATTTCAGTCCATTACGCTGCTGACCGTTCGAAAAATGCGGAAGTTATCCATTGCTTCAAATTACTTTGGTTGAATATGGAACGGAAACAGAATATTGGCTTTTTGCACATTCAAAAGTAAAGTTTTGTATACTACACACCCAACAATAAATAAAGCCATCCATTCCTATGAGATACGATTGAAATCACTCCTACAGGCAGTTTTCTTCGATTTGTTTGTTTTTTACCGTTAAGTTTCATCAATTTTTGTAGTGAATAGAATCGAGTGTGAAGAAATTAAAAGAAAGATATGATTGAACCATACTAGTAATGAATATTATTGAATTCATTCTAAGAGTTGAACTTGAAAATCATTTAAGCGTGTAGAAGCTTGAAAATGAGAAAACATTAGAATGAAAGAGAGCGACTATTCGAACGCGTGAGAACGGAAAAAAATACGTTCGTCATTCTGTTAACAAATGTTGCGACGAAAGGTAATGGCAAGTGATTGTAGACGTCAATGATAAAAAACTATAAACGGAATTTGAAGAAATGGCTATTAAGTACGACATTACCAAAGTATTTTTTGCTACGATGCACAAACTCGACGAATTGTTATCTTGTTTCATTTTGCATGCACGGCAAAAAAGGTGATGTAAAAAGTCGAAAAAACCAATTTGCACTCGAAATTAAAAAAGTAATTAAACGTCTCAAATTCAAATAATTTTAAATGTCATTCATTGATCTACTGTAACCATGTTTTTATCAAATACAGAACCCATGTTTATCAATAGATTGAAGTCAATAGCTCAGTTTTGTTTATATTGGTTCAAACGACCTTATCAAAACAAACTCTAGAAATAGTCTTGTACGGCAAGAATAACATAACATGCTCTTGACTCATTTTCAATACCTTTCTTCCATCCGTCTATAATTTTTATTACTTTCAGTTTATATTTTTCTATTAGAATTTATACTTCCCCGAAATGCCATTAATCATTGATTAAAATCATAAATCAATTGTGATAATCTGATTAAAATGATAAATTATATGGAGAAGAACCGTATTCTGGGCAAGAATCGTATGGGCAAGAAACTGTGAGTATAATATAAGTACCGTATAACGGGGTAACTTTGACCAACAATAACTATTTGCACATAATCATCAATAACTCAGTCTATAGTTTGAATTTTTGAAAACTGTTTTCTACGTTTGAAACCCTATAAATTGATTATTAAATAGACAAAATTTGGTTTGTATATGAATTTTTTTTCAGTTAGCAAAAATGATACTTCAAAATCTTAAAATATCTATTTTTACAAGTCTCGCAAACAAACAGCTCTCCTGAAGATACCAAAAAGCATTTAGAAGCAAACGGGTTGTTGAAAGTGAAAGAACAACTTTGTTTCTTTGTATATGTAAAAAATAATAAAAAAAAAGTAAATAGTGCTATTTTTATAATTATTAAGTGATAAATTTTCTATATTTCAAAAATTAGGACAGTTTCCAAGAATAAGCCCGTTTCGGACAAATGGATAGGAACCCTATCAAATGATTAACTTTGAGAAAAAATGAAAATGGAAATAGTAGAAGGGCCTAGAGGAATGTGTGAAGGTAACATTTCATTTGCATTTTGTAGCTCAAACTATTTAGCAATTATTTCAATTTTTGCCCCTAAATGTATGCACCATAATAGTTCTTTTTTCGATTATAAATGTTTTTGAAAGAAAACGTTAAAAAGCAAGGTAATATTGATATATAAGCATTTGTAAATATTATGAAGGCCATTGTAAATTATAGTGTCGTGTTCTGTAATACGTCGTGTGTTTTATGTCTATTATAAAGGTATTTTGTATTCTTTATGATCAAGAAAGCTTGTTAAAACCGCCAAATAGAGACTGTTCAATGTTACCTCAAAGCATCAAATTAAAAAAAGAGACGAAATCGGTTTTAAATCAAACTTTAAGTAGTCTAATAAATTTCTGAAACCATGTTTTAAGTTCAAAGGAGTACAGTACTGGTGTTAAAAATATGAAACATGCCACATTCCCCCTTAAAGAAACAATGATCGAAAAGTATTGTAAAAAAAGTGATCAATATTACCCCGGATTAAGGTAGCATCACGTGTTTTGCTTGTCTAGATATGAATGATTGAAAATCAAACATTTCTTCTACAATTTATTTTAAACTAGCTGACTAGGTGTGCTTTTCTACACTTTTCAAAATCAAATGATATTTTCAAAAATTATTCAAATTTTTATTGTTTTATTGGCATTATTTTAAATCAAATTATAACATAATTCATAAGCAATCGCTGTAAAATGTGAGCTGCAGCTGGAGTTTCGAATTGCAACACAAAGATTAAAGATTTGATAATTTCAATCTGTCTGGAGGGTCTCGAATTAAACGTGCGCAAACAATTTAACTTATAAATATTGTTGTTTTTGCTTGATATGTTCTGGATTTATGCTAAAATAGTTTTGAGAGAGCCGTCTCCCCTGTCTTGCAATTTTTTTTATTATTTAAAAAAACTCCTTTATCACATCTGAAACGATCATCAAATCAATTGTTCATATTTCAATCAAAACAAATATCTTCCTTTCAAAATTCCCATAGACCATCAACAGTCAATCGATTGTGGGAAAAAAAAAACTTCTAGCCCACTAAAATATCATGTTCAATAAAGGAAGTTCAAGTATAACGTACAGCACAACCAAACAGACAGTAATTAGCTAGATTCGAATCAACCAAAAGTCAATCTAGCATGAGCTGGAGTCATCAGCAGTAACCCCTCCAGAATGTAACTAGTCACCATACACCACACGCAAAAGTGGGGAAGGGGAAAAATCCGGGTGACAATTTTCTCGCAGCTGCCCGTCCGTCGTCGGAATCGAAACAAATCGAAAGAAACAATCGTGTGATACTTTCCCAAGGTACCTTTCCACAGCACTGACTGCACCAAAACACCCTTCCGGCAAAGGCGGCAGCAACTTGATCGTGAGTTATGATTTGTTTGCATTTTTATGAATAAATTTTCCCACACAATTTTCCCTGGGACTAGGTATTTTCTCCACTGGTTTTGTGTTTACGTTCAGTCCGGCTAATGACAGTGGAATGTATACGAGGACTAAGTACGTGCACCTTTCGCAAAGCACAAACAGAGGCCCCTAAAGTCGGTTCGCTGCTACAGATACGAACAAGTGGCCAACCAAGGCAAGGCAAGCAAAGGCCTGATTTGTGCGGGAAACATATTAATCAGGTCCTGGCCCTCGGCAGCAAAACAGAGACGGGGGTGATGTTTGATAGGGCTGAAGAAATGAAAACACTGCTAAGGTCGGTGCAAAACACAGGAACCTCACACAGCAAAACGACAGAAGGGCGAAGCGCTAACCTCAACCCGAATGCTCACTTGGCTGGCGTTATTTTCCCAAAGGGTTTGATTGCTATCCTGCACTTGAAACAATAAATAAAATCAGAGAAAAGTAACACCCCCTTTGCTTTTGCTACGAGGGAAGGACGTGGAAAAGTGAACCTTACTCAAGTACCCCGATGTTTATGAGGTCTGATGCTCGCTTTTCGGAGCAATCGGGCCATGCGAAGCGGCCAATTTAGGTATTAATCTACCGATCGTTCGCGTTCTTTCGTCCATCAGGGGTCCGGTTGCAAGGAAATGCGCTAGGAAACCTGCGCAAAAATGCACTCAAGAGTAACGATCGAGATCGGTGTTTGATAACGATGCTCTCAGCGGTTTCCATTTCAGCAGGTGCAGCTGCAGATAGAGATTGGCGAACACAGCTGAGTGTAGATTTTTGCTGCCGATCGATGGTGGTTTGCTGCAACGGCGTGTGAAAATTTTCGAGGTCTTTTCAGGTAATGATGGGATAATTTTGAACAGTTTTTAAAATTAAAGAGATCATTTTCCAAATCCAACTTCATTTCTGATACCAGAATTTTAGTCTCCAAAAAGTCATAAAAAATGTACATCTACAAAATTATAAGTTTGGAACCATTAGAACAATTTAATAAAACTGTTAAAAATTTCGCATAACGCAAAAGAGTCAACTTTTTTTTTAAAGAAATAATATTTCAAACGTCCAATAAAAAAAAAATGATTTATAAAGTTACAAACAAGACCAACTTGAATATGAAAAATAAAGAATGTTGAAAAAGCCTCATTTTTAGTTTTTTTTGCCTTGTCTAATTCACATTGCGCACCGTTGAGAAAATTTTCGAGAAAAAATAAAAAATCATAAAATGAAGGGTTAATAAAAAATTTGAGAACAGGCCCGTATTAGCCCGTATTTCATTGAAAAAATGCCCGTATTTTGCAAGCATTTATTCATATTTTTTGGCAAATCAAACTGAAAAAAAAACAAATTGTGTTGTAAAACTATTCTAATTATGCCTCCAAAACGGAATTTTCGAGCACGTTTTATAAAAATAATCATTTAAACCTGTCGATTAATTTTTACGGAAAAAAATTTTATCATTTTTTTTTCTTGATTTTTGTTGAATGATTTTTGGGTTTTGACCAAATTTGCCAGGATTTTGCCGATTTTTGGTCGTCAATTTTGAAATCAATCGGATTTTGCCAAGTTTTTATATAAAATTGCCCGGCCCAGATACGTTCTGAAACAAATCTGGCATACTTAGTCTAAACTCGATTTGTCCTGTACAAGCCGAAAATATATAACGGAAAATATTAGTGTTGTAAATAATCCATATTTCAAATCAGTTAAATTTACAGTTCTCGTACAGCCTGAAAGAATTTCAATAATATTACATAACATTCATTGTCCAATAAATTTGGCAAACTAAATACCTTTTCGAAACATTTTGATATATTTGAAAACCATGAATACAGAATATAAAACCAAAATTTTAAGGGTGTTAGTCCTTTCTTAGTCTGTTGAAAAAAACAACAAATATACACGGCTCAAAGATGTTCTTAAATTTTCGTGGATTTCTTGGTGAAAACTTTACATTTTCCGAGTCGTTCTTCACTTTTATTTTAAAATACCGTTCGTTGCTTTTATGCTTTAAAATTATCTGATGCTTCAATGAAAAAGTTATTGAACAGCCTTGCGAATACTGTTCAGAAAATAAACTGGACACGGGTTATTTAATGTCATGAGGTAAATATGTTAATTTGTATTGTAAACATTATGTTTCATTGTTTGTTCCACTCTACTTCAATCAATACACGTCAAAAAATGTTGAGAAAGTCCGCTTGAAGCTGGGGTAAAGATGGAGTTAACCCATCGCTGGACGAATCAATTTCGCATAAACGATGTGCGAAACAGTTATTTTTCAAGAAATGGATTATAATTTCGAAAGATGCGAAGTTTAACAAAAAAATGTTAAATCGAGATAGAAAAAAAAAACCAATCTGGCCTGTGAACTAATGTTGAAAGATTTTTGTTTATATGTCATAGATGAAAATGCTGAATAAAATATTGTAAACTTGCTGCAAAAAATAATATCACATCTTATTTCTGGCTCATTTATGTTAACTGAGGATCTTTATTTGCATTTGAACGACTTGTGGTTTAAATACTCTGCCACTTATACTGTTTATTGGTTAAACCAAGAAAAAAGTAAATTTGTAAGTGAAACACCAAAATTCACTAACATATCTCAAACTCCGACAGATTGAAAAGCGCTGACCTATAATCGATATAAGCTTTGAGGAATATGGTATAGAAGCCTATGGAACATTCGAGTAAAATTAGCCAAAAATGACACCTAAAGTCAAATTCCAAGTTGTTCCAAATTTTTCAAAATCAATTAAAAAAAAATATCATGAATGCTTTAAAGATAAGGCGCAAGGCACTGAATATTTTTTGAATCTATGTACACTTTTTTTACAATATTTCAATTTTTTTTATATTTTCAATAACTTGACTTTAATCATAGAAAACATGTGTCGAATTTCTTCCGTGATCGCAAAGTGAATTGCCAATTGAGAAGAAACAAAAAATGGCATTTGGCAAAGTTGGGGGCTGGTGAAAAAATGTGCTTTTAAAAAGCGTTCAATTGAATAATTCATCCAAAGAATTTGAAAAAAAAGTTTTTTACAGCGCCGTGCTACTCTTTGCTAGCTCCAATTATTTGACAGTGAAAATAAATTTGAGTTCGAAAGAAAAAGGACATGATTTGCTTATGTTCCAAATTTCAATTTTGCACCTGTTAAATGCGTTTGAAATGGAGTTTGCTGGAAATGTGTATTTTGTGGAATGAGTGTTGGAAAATCAGGAAATTTAGCCATTTTAAGGAAATTAAATGGTTTAGAAAAACGTAAACCAAGCTGAGAGGACAAGAAAAGTGAATTCGGAATCAGTTATCGAGAGTATAAGTTTGCGAATTTCCTGTATTCCGAAAAACTCCCACAATGGATTAAAAGCTAAGTACATATTCGAATTTTGTAAATATAATTTAAAAAAATATATAAGATGTCATGAAGTTGTAAAATTGGTGAAAACAATTTTAAGGAGCATGTTTGTGGTTGATTTTTTTCTACCGACCTCATTGGTTCTTTTTTCATTCATTTTTAGACTGCTGCGATTGAATGTACATTTTTGTTTACACGTACTTACTTTAACACGGAAATTTTAAATGTGAAACAATGTTCTTTACTTTTTAACGAATTTTATTCGATCTGTTATTAACTAATTTTTAATCAAGAATTTTTACTCAAATAATAAATAAACTTTTTTTTTTAAATTATGAACGAACCAGAAGTGTACCAAGAAAAATTAACAGTTTTAGAAGCTTTCTACGTATTGCGCTTAAACAGTTATAGATGTTTGCTACATGGTAAATTTTCCTATTCTAAAAATTGTATATTCGTCATTTTTGGTTGAATAATATTTTTGACAAACCAAATAGAAAAGGTAAGCATGTTATATAGTATTTTGTTTTCCCATGAAATCTTTTGAACGCTTTTTTTACAAAGATTTCATGGAGGTTTTAATCACGTTCTTTCTTTTTATCTAAATATCTTTTCAAGAGCGAGTAATGGCGCTATATCCGATGACCAGAAATGTGGTGCACAGAAATCTAAAATTTTAAGGTTCTATATTTAATAGAAATTTTAAAAATAGTTTTTGTTTTTTAATCCGAAAAATTAAAAAAGTTTTTATTTTATTTTGGATTTCTGTGTAAATAACCTCTTTTTCAGCCAAATAAGGAAGAATAATCCAGAATCGGCATCTAGGAGCTCACTATTATTTAGCAGATGAGCTACCAACGTAAGAACTGTCCTATCACGGGAACGTATGGTACCGTTGTCCACGTTCCTTCCTCCTTGTATTCCAGTTGTCTCTGCGTTCAATACTGCACAGTGGGCCCGGCCTAGTTAAGATGAAAAGTAAATGTCCTTTTACTTTTCACCGGGATGCTGACAAGATCTGGCTGTGTTTGTATCATAAGCATAAGCACTGTCATTTTTGACATAACTTTTAAAAAAACTTTTTAAGATAAGTTAACCACCGTTAATTAATTTTGTAAATTTATTTTTCGGCATATCGGTGAAAAGTAGTTATGAAATTGATAAAGATGGATAGAGAAGTGAGAAGAAAATTTACAGATGTTGAAAAGAGCGAAAGAGCATTTTTGCGAGGAAACTTATTAACGTACACCATACTTTACCCTGCAACATTTCATTATTTAGGAGAAGTAGTACCGGGATAGAGGTGGCACTACCTTAACCTATACAATGAAATCTGGTTGGTCCGAAGTCTCTATCCATCTTTATCAATTTCATAACTACTTTTCACCGATATGCCGAAAAATAAATTTACAAAACTTTTAAAAAAACTTTAATTTATCTCATAACATTTTGTTATTTCAATGATTGCTAATTTCGTCGTACAAATTCCATGAAAACTTGTTTATTGAACGTTAATAAGAACAGCAATTTTTAAGCATTCCATAAAAGCTGACGTATAATCCAGCTTTCAGGGAATATTTCTCATGGTACAGACATGTCTTAGTATTTTTCCATAGGTTTTGGGAACATAGTTATTAATCTTTTAAGCCTAACCGTTCGAATACGATTTTTGAGACAAACTGGAAAATGATGAAATGCATGTAGGACAGTCTTGCGTATAGCGGAAGAGCAAATATTAAATTTTTAAGGTTAGGTTTATGTTTTCGACCGGGAAGATGTTTTTCTTTTTTTAATTTTTGTCTTTTAACGGTCTTAGATCTCAATCAATCAACTTATTATTTTAAATCCCCGACGTTTCGACCATTTTTTGTGGTCTTTCTCAATATCCATAGTTCAAAAAGTTTTTTAAAGTGCGACCATAGGAAAAAGGGTGAAAAATAATCTTTTCTTCCCAGTTAAAATGGTAAGATGATAAATTTATCAATATGATTGAAATGTAAAAAACAACAATACCCCCCACAGAGCTGCAAGTACTGGACAACTAGCCGTTGGAAAAACGATATTGACAATAACAGCAGACAGATAAGTGAGTTTACACATTTTAGAATAGTCCACTTACAATGCTCAAAATTAATTATACTTGAATAAACTTCCAGTTCCCTTGTGAAAGGCCACAAAAAAAGATCGAAACGTCGGGTATTTCAAATAATAAGTTGTTTGATTGAGATCAAAAATCAAAATTTAAAATTAGATTTTTTTAAAGTAAGTTTACCCAGCCTTTGTTTTATGTCAAACAGATGATTATATTTGACTAAGTTTGTTATTAAATTTTTGCTAAGGTGTATGACATTAATAAATGTTTTTTTTAATTTCCAACAAATTATACGAAATATCGCTCGGGATAGCTGTAAAATTACATAAAAGGTCGATGTGGTAAATCGAACTTGCACTGTTTTCTGTCAATTTTTTTTTTTCATTTTGTTTAATTAAAGAATTGAATCACAAAAACTGTCACAAGCTTTAAGATAAAAATTGCTTTAATGTAGAGAACAGATGTCTGCGCGTACATATAATATTCTTGTAGATATTTCTTGTAATAGTTGACAATATCATTATATTTAGTAGTAGTTGCAAGAAGCCTATGTTTTCTTTATACAAGAGTATTTACTAAAGCAAATCTTTCAGAAGTTTCTTCAATAACTTTAGTTTTCCAATGCAAATAATCATCATTTTATGTTGTTTTAACGTTATTTAGAATTTATATTATTTAGATGATTACGCTGCCTTAATGACGCATATTATTCTATTTGAAACGAAAATTTAGTTTGGAATCAGTTTGAGGAGTCGAAAGCCAATGCCAAATGCATTTCATAGTTAAAACTAGCACGAGGAGGTCTTGCATTTTTTTGTTTAACAAAATGTACTGGAATATGATGCTTATAGAAAAACTTGATTTAAATTAGTTGATTTTCATTCAAAATGTAAACTTTTTGGCCAATGGATATTTTTTTAGACTTTTCAGTGACTTCAGAATCTTATCTACGCAAGGTTTGAGCGTAATTTATTCAAGAATTCTACTGATTGAGTATGAATTCTTTTATAGAAAAAAATGTACATCGCTTAGTTAAAACTATCCACAAAAATTAAAATAAGGAACTTAATAAAGTTCAAAATAAGTTTTATTCTCAGCTGTAAAAATTTCATTCGAAATCATCTGATTTATAAAGGTCTTAGTTTGTGGGTTGTCATCCTGAAACTTTCTCTTCAATGAAACCGAAACTGTGATAACCACAATATTAAACGAAAAAAAAAAACAAATGAAACACCGAAACCTGAAGTGACCCAGATATTGTTCCGAGCGCCACCACATTTCAATTAAGTAAGGGTCTTCATCTACTGCTGCCCTGAAAAGGTGTAGTTACTTCCAAATCCGCCGTACATGCAAATCAACAACCGTTACCTCGGAGATGGATCCACCTCCAACTATTTCGGCTTGTGTATACATATAATAATCTACTCCTGGATGGTGCATCAACCGCCAAAATCGTCCGACTTGAAGCGTATCCCCGAAAGCTTTTGGCCTGTGCTCCTTCTTGCGCTGAATGCGTATTAATATCTTCATCACCTGAAACCAGTAATCATCAAATCTCGGCTCGTCCGATTCCTTGTTGCTCGTTTTTATTTCTGCTGATGAAGGTTTTTCTCCGGCCCTTGAAGCGGCGAGGGCGTATCTGTGTATAGCGCAGCAGTTATTTAGTTGTACACTGCCTGGTAAGTGAGGAGAAGATACGTCCGATCCGAGGAGAGGTCATAACTGATGGCCGTCGCCGTCTTTTTGAGCAGGAAGAAGTCGAAATTCCCCATCGGATCACCAGTTGATAATCATAGACCCACACGCCGCCACCGAATCTTAGTTTGGCGGCCATCGTCCGTCCAGGGAGGGTTTGGTGAAACGGTCTTCTGCATTTGGGTCATTATGAACTGAAATTGTTTTCGATAAGTCACGCGCTTAAGGCTGGGAGTCCACCGCGTGCTGGCTGAAGGAATGCCTCATTTTGGATAAGCCGCTTACGCTGACAGGTTGAGGCGTGCGCCGACCGATAACTAACGCGTTTGCCGTACGCATAGAAAGCCAAAGTCTTCCGAGGCATCGCGTAGAGATGCCTGATCTCATTAATTCCAATCTGATGGGAATTCTCGGGGAGAGCTGACAGGTATCGGAAGTTGGTATACGATCAATATGGCTAACAATGCCAAGATCACCTCCCACGCGTGCTCAAAACGGTTTCCAAGCTTCGGTGGCCCATCCATATCACTCGGGCAGACACGACCCACACACGATTCTGCCAAATTTCCCTAACGATTATTGGCATCATAATGGGGACCCTTTGGTCTAGAGACAGACTCAGAAGGTTCATGTTAATTTAGTTGCTCCCGTGCCAGTCAATAAAAGGAAACTGGTCCTAATGCCCGGTTCTGAACTATCCTATCCTATTCCGTAAGCTTACCTCAGGTGAGCTTGACCAAACTCCCTGGGGAGTCCATCAGGGAAGCGTGCTCCACACACTTAATAAAGGGGAACTAACTTCTCAATGCACTTGTGGCCAAACCATCATGGGATTCACCTTCTATTTATGGTGTTTTTCGACTCGTTTAATTTGCTACGGTTCCTATCGATTGGAGGATGAAAAATGGTATTATCTGAAGATCACGGCTAAGGAAGCTATCGCTTGGGACTAGGGTTCAGATAGTGTTTGCCCAACAGTGAACATACATTAGGATGACCACTAGGTTGCCTCAAAATTGCATGATGCTTGGAAATCTGGGCGCTCAACCTCTAAATGATAGATAAGGAAGTGGATTACAAACTATGTTTTGAATACAATATTTTTGATTTAATTTACCCAATTCGACTCAAACAAAACCCATTTGAAAATCGAATCATATGCGAAAATGAACTTGATGATCTAAGGGAATATGAAAAAGCCATTGCCAAATATAAGCTAAATCTGTCGATGGGATGCATCTGATGTGGGAAAGGAGTTCTGAGACATCGTGTTCTGAAGAAGCAAATTAAAATGGTTTTCCAACAATTTTTTTAACATATCGATTGCTTTTTTGTTAATTGTATGAAAATAATAATCAAGAAAGGTATTTTTCACCTCAGTCCTGACGATTGCATTTTCATTGGAATTATGACAAAAAAGTTATTGCGGTTGTTAAACTGTATTTTGGCCGCTTACCGTCTAACACGCAATGAGTAAATTGTATGTTTTATGTAGAATGGCAAGAACGACCAAATTACAGTGATGCATAATATCAATCTAGCAGTACGAAATTAATAGCGCCCAGAGATGAAGAGATAGACATTTGATGTCTTCAGCAAAATTGTTCAATTTTACATGAAGTATATGTTGGTATAAAAACCTTTGCCGAGAGGTCCACCGAAAGCGAGATAGAATGGTTGGCTGTCTTGGAAAAAAAGTTGTAACAAGCCAAGATCTACAAATATCTTAGACCAAGCCCACCGCAAGTTGCTATTTCGGTCGGTATTTTAGATGTTTTGATTGGTTGCGTTTCATCTACTTACTCATTTTCGCACCCATTGTTGTGATCCATTTTTGGTTGGTATTTGTGTTTGTTTATTTTCTGATAGCGACTACCGGCTGCGTTGCTACCGGGTTGCTACCTACATAAACGCATCCTGTAACAACCTACTGCTCGAATGCTATTTCTCGAATCAAGTTAGCAACTGTTGGTGCGATGATAGGTTGATAAATATGTTGCTGAATGTACTCGATTCGAGGTTTAGCAACCATTGGTGGGCCTGGTCTTATACATTATAAGGGGTTTGAAGGTTGCTAATTCTCTAGAGAGTGGAGATTTATGTTCTGCACCACTGTTCAATGTTATTTAAATTTTTTGCTTACTTCGAAAATATCTAGGAGTGCTTCGAACTTAAAGTACTCATATTTTACATCGATAAGCATGATACATACATTGCTTTCAGGATGTAGAAACAGCTATTAACTCAGTGGGTAAATTTTAACTCTATTAACTAATTATTAACTAATTACCCGAGCAACCAAAAGTTCCATAACAGCTATGAAGAAGGTATGAAGAAGCTCAGCCCCATCATTTATCTGAAGTTTGTTCTGTGCATCTCAAAATTTTAGATCTCATCGAAACTTTTAAGTTACATAACAAGTATAAATGACCTATTCAGCTTCCTGCGGTCTATTAATTCAACTTACAAAATTTTTTAAAATGCTCAAATAAATCTTTTCTACTTTCCCTCTATCGTCTGCCCAATCTTCAATCACCTTCTCTAGATTATTTACTAGGGGAAATTGTTCCTAGAAAACTCTTTGCGGGCTTAATGCGCTTACGGCCGTTTAACGAAATGACTGACAAGTTAACATATCTAATCAAAGCATTTGAAGGATGAAACGCTTTAAACAAAAAGCAAGAATTAAATTTATGAATTTACCAACTCAACCAAATTTAAAAAATACTAAACAGGTGTTGATACCTTTTCATGTAATATTTTGACGTTTAAAAATTAAATGTTAACAAGCTCAAAACAAAAACTTGGGTGGATTTTTGCTCTTATTTCAGTAAACTTAAAAAATAAAACAAAATTCTGCTTTCGCGAAGGTTTTATAATAATTGAAAAGTGAAATTGGAGAGTATTTTGGTATGACCCTATCATGTTTTTAAATGCCTCCATTCTGCTAAATTAACATCAGAGATACTTGAAGATCTCAAAATAGTAAGATTTTCATATGGATGAACTGCCTCCAAAATATGGCAACCCCAACTTTTGTTTTATTCTTTTAAATTTAAAAGACATAGATTTTTATAAAACTTTAGCTTCGTTGTATGAAAGTTATCAGTACCTAGCATAATAAAATAATACGGAAATATTTTCAGAAAACAGTAATAATAAAACTCATGTGTATTTAGGGTGACAAACCTATTTTGGAACGCTTTGCAAAATAGCGATGCAATTTCTTAAAAAAAAAAGTAGACGATACAATTTATAACTGCTTTTTTTTTCTCTGAATGGCCCGCCACACTCCCCCACACCAAAAAACTCAAATGAGCTTCCTGGTAATGGACACTTCAGTTCTCAGCATGTCTGGCAGCAAAAAAGTTCAAAGTAATTAAAAAGAACGCGAGCAAATTACAAAAAAGTTAAGCATGCTGAGAACACAATATATTTAATTTATAGAGCGGAAGAATGTAATAATATCAAAATGAATGTAAGCTAAAATAGTGAATCTCAGTGGAACAAGTGTTCCTTTTAAGAGATCCACTTCTCAATCAAAGTTGTTTAATATATGAAACAAGTTAAAAAATTAAAAAAAAAATTGTACTAAACTAAGTTTAATTTCAGAGAATTATACTAAACTAAAAACACACAAGTTAAAACCAATTATTATATACAAATTTAAAAAAAAATAAAGCTAGTTTGGTGATTCGTTGTTCAATGGTTTAATAGGTTCTTAAAGTATTGCATCAGTCTGGTCTTGAAAATATTTCTGTTATTTATTGTCTTCAATTCTTCTGGAAGATTATTGTACTTTGTTGGTCCGATAAAAGAAATTCTTTGTTGTCCTAGGCTTGTTGAAGAACTACTTCGTAGTAGATGATGAGATTGTCTAGTGTTGTGAATACGAATTCCCGCGGTAAATCTTAAGTTTTGAGATGTATATGAGGAATGCAAATTATCAAAAACATAAATACAAGTTTGGAAGTTACAAAGCTCAGTCAAAGGAAGCACATTATGAGAGCGGTTAGAGTACAACAAATTTGACGGGGGAAGGTTGAAAATAGTTTTCAAACAACGATTCTGCAAAGTTTGTACACGATAGAGAAGAGATATAGAAGCCCTGCCCCACGCCGCTATTAAATAATTCAAGTGGGAATGAATGAACGCAAAATAAAATCGCAACATCACATGTCGCGGTACAAAATGTTTCACCCTCCATAAGACACCACTAAAAGATGATATCTTTTTGTGTAAATTATTAATATGCGATTTCCAAGACAGCGTGTCATCCAAGGTTATTCCCAAGTACTTAAAACTGTTGACTTTTTCCAAAACATTGTTCCCAATTTTTGGGCTATTGTGAAGTGGGATTATTTTTTGGGAGGAACGGAATAACATGTATTTGGTTTTTGCTAAGTTGAGAGTAAGAAGATTTGAATTGAAATATTTGTGCAACGTATCTTGATCTTCTTCCATGTTTTTGGCTATAGCTTTGGGACATTTTCCTGGGTAAAAAAGGGCAGTGTCATCAGCAAAAAGTCTTGGTGATCCATGCAGCGGTAGGTTACTTATGTCATTTATGTACAAAAGGAAAAGGAGGGGTCCTATGTCACTGCCTTGTGGAACTCCAACTTCAAGTTTTCCTAGGGAACTTGTTTCATCATCTATACGGACAAATTGTTGTCTTCCTGAAAGGTAATTGCGAATCAAGTTGTTCGTGATACCTCTTATGCCATAACACTCAAGTTTTTTTAAAAGTACTTCATGATCCAAAGTATCGAATGCTTTTTTAAGATCCAGAAAAAGGCCACCAACAATTTTTTTCTTATCAATGTTGTCGATAACAGAATCCAAAAGTTCACATATAGCAGTTAGCGTACTTGAACCGGATCTAAACCCATACTGATGGTTGTAAAGAATATTGTTGTTGTTCAAAAAAGGGTTGATTCTTCCGATCAATAGTTTCTCGAACACTTTACTTAGAACGCTCAAATTAGAAACGGGACGGTAATTGGTAACATTTGTTGGATCACCAGATTTAAAGATTGGAGTTACTTTTGCAGTTTTTAAACAATCAGGATAAGTTCCTGTTTCCAAAATGTTGTTGAAACATTCAGCGAGAATTGGTCCGAAGAGCTCACTATGTTTTTTCAATAAACTCGTAGAAATGTTATCCGGCCCACAACTTTTTTTATTTTTTAACGACTGGATAGTAAGAGAAACTTCATTTGACGATGTCGGGTGTAAGAACAACGAATTAGGAGTTCGATTCATGTTTATTAATAGATTGTAGGATGGATCGACAGTTATTTTCCCAGCTAATGATTTACCAATGTCTGTGAAAAAATCATTAAAGGACTGGCAAACTAGATGCTTGTTTTCTATTAGGGTATCATTAATTTTAAGAGCTATCGCGCTGTTATTTTTCGTTTTACCTAAAATTGAGTTAATGTTTTTCCATAACTTTGAGTGAGGAGTATTATTTAGAAGTTTCTCATAGTATGATCGTTTACAATTTCGCTTTTTCAATTCAACTTTTTTTTAAATGTGAGCAAGAAGTTCTTTCAGGTGCTGACTTTCGGGGTTCCGTTTTACTCTTTTGATGTAATTATTCTTCAACCTCATGAGAAACCATAAGTCGAAACACATCCAGGGGCAACAGTTACCTTTTAACTTAGCATATTTCGTTACTTTCTTTGAACATGCCTCAAACATAGAATTGTAAGTGGCAGTTAAGTTTGTTAAGCAGGAGTTAGCGTCTTCAACAAGAGTTAAATTCCTCAAATAATTCCTAAAAATTTCGTTTAATTTCGTATGATTTGTGATAGTTTTAACAAGTTGAATATTTTTCCTTTCAGAGATAAGATCAAAGGTGGTAATAACTATACAGTGGTCACTAACATCGTTGAATATTGTATCGTTTTTAACCCTCATAATATCGTCCATTTTACAAACAACATGGTCCAAAATATTATTACTTCTTGGTCTTGTTGGAAAACTATTAGTGCACAAGAAGTTGAAAGATTCAAGAAATGTTTTATATTTTGCTACAGCGTTATTATTTGTCAAGTTCATAGGAATGTTGAAATCACCAACGAAGAAACATGAATGTTTATCAGGAACAGTAGAAAAGAGAGATTCAAGATGATCATAAAATGTATTCAAAGGTAACGATGGAGGTCTGTAGATGCTATGTACGTCAATAAACTCACCATTGATAGAAAGTTCAATACTTATGTTGTGAAACCCGTCTAAAGAAACGTTATTCAAAATTTTAAAATTCAAATTGTTCCTAACATACAATGCCAAACCACCGTTCGATTGTTTCCTACAAGAAAAAAAGCAATATATCCCGGAATGTTATAAAGAGAACAGTTTTCCTCCTTCAACCACGTTTCACAAATTATTATAACGTCGATCACAACACAAGACTGATCAACAGTTTGTAAAATATTGTCAAATTTTGATAAATTATTCATTCCACATATGTTCCATTGGAAATTCTTAGTTTTTTCAAATCATTTTTGTTTAAAATACAAGCATTATAATTATTAAGTATACTATCCATTTTTTAAAATAAGTCTATAAGAACAAAAGAAGTAAGAACTAATATTCATTGTCTTTTACGTTTTGGTGAAGGAGTAGCATGTTCAACAGAGGTTAAAAATTTAGACACAAGACGGGCGATATCGTTTCTATTTTTTATAATTTCAGGTTTAGAGTTTTCATCCTTTTTCACTAAAATTGCACCACCTCTACCGGGCCATATATATTTTATATCAAGAAGCTCCTGAGATTCCCGAATTTCGTTTAAAAGCTCCAAAGTAAATGATGTTAATTCATCGCGTATGGTTACATAACTAGAATTTCCGTTGACTAAAAACAAAGGATCAATCTGTGCTGAGTTGAGTTTTCCAAACTGACGTTTTTTAAAGAAGATTGCTTCCTTAGTTGCTTCGTTCTTGAAAATAATTTTTAACGGGGGTACGGAATTAGATTTTCCAAAATTCAATCTCTTCGCTTGTTCGATCTGATCAGGCTTCAACTCATATCCTATCGTCTGACAAACTTTGCAGGCCAATATTGCAGGATCTTCGTTGCCAACGACTGGAAGTCCAAATATCATGCTTTGTCCATTCATTATGAAGATAAAGGTCTTATTTAACAAAACAAATCGTCGTTTTTTGCAATGCAACAAGATTAAAGCCTAAAAACTCGTTTATTCGATGGTTGGTATTTTGGACCAACACGTATCTATTTTGGACCACCCTCCGGACCTGTTTTGAACTATCCTCAAACTAAATAAGACAAATAAAAAATCGAATTTTGCTTCTATTTCAACAGGAATTGGTTCATACGAATACGTATAATCATAAGCTACGCGACACTTTCTTGACTTCCAAATCGTTGTTGGTTTGATTTGCTTGCCTGTTGCGTACCTACATACATAGATTCAAGCAACTTAAATCCTTTAAACCCTATAAATCTAGATTTTTTTTTTCGCTGAAAACTTCAAAGTAGTTTACTTTAAATATTACAAACTGCTTCCTTGACATTGAGGAGAGTTTACAGGAGCTGATGAACTATATTATCAGAACATGTTCGGTTGTAGTTTTTAAACATTTCAACAATTTGTTCCTGAATTTTGAGACATACAAGAATTACCTCAGAGGTAGCTATAATTTTACCAATTTATTTTTATAAAATTATTCCATAAATATCTGAGATATTCCAACTTAAACAAAATTTTGTTGATTTGCTGTCGTATTTGCCGACCTCGCCATAAGACGAAGTTTATATTTTATTTCTTCAACCAAACTTAGGACCATATTTTCATAAAAAAATCAAGACTGGGTACCCTTAGATCTTAATGTTAAATTTTTTTATGAAGCTACCCAAATAAAAAAAAATCTAAAAATAGGTACGTTTCCAGATTTTTCACGTTTTTTAGTTTCTCTAAGCAGTAGCTTTTGTGATTTGCTTGTAAAACTGCAATTAGTATTTACCGTCAAATGCGACATCATGCAACCATTTTAAATTTGACTGGCTTCTTAAAACTTGATGTTCAAAGATAATCATATCGCTTGTTCATCAAAAATTTTAAGGTTGATGGGACATGAAATTAACATTTATAAGTTACGCAAGTTATTTTTAATTTAAAAAACACAAGCAATTTTATCCTTACTAAAAAAAGGAGTAAGTTGCAAGAAACTTTTTTTTATTATGAAAAATCCAACGAAAACGTTTGAAAATTTTAACTTTTTGAAATATTAGTAATAATGCATCAATAGTAGAAATGTTTGATTTTGTTCAAAATTAATTTTCCAAAATGTTTTAAATGAAGAGCTTTTGGATGTTGCATAAATTTAGGGGTAAAAAATACTGCGAAAATTCTACTAGCTGAAATCATAAAAAATAATGTTTGGACGGATAAAATTAACCAAATTAAATCAATAAACGCGTGATGCAAAACAGTCATTTTCCAGCATATGTTAACGAGATTTAATAAGTAAATCTTTGTTAATCTGTTCGCATTTAGATGCATTGTAGCTCCAACAGGTAACTGAATTATAAAAAAATAATTAAAAAAAAGGTGATTGTTTGAAAAACATGTTTTTACCTTCAGTTTTGGAAGAGAATATTTAAAGCTATTCATCATTTGTCCGTGATATTATTGAGCTAATTCGTCATAATATTTAAAATTTTATACGGCACCGAAAATTGTTGAAATTGTACATCATTTGCTCGTTTTTTTTTAAATTATCTATGAGAATCAAAAACTTTAAAAAACTATCTCACGATATGAGAAACTATATCATTATCATTTTGTTATCATTAAATGATAACTTTATAACATTATATTTAAAAAAAACTGAAAAAGTGTTGTGGTACAGAAATGTTGCATCTAACCCTGCTTTTGCGTCTTGCCCCCCGTTTGACGGTAAGCCGTGAATATGATGAATTTCTTGAAAAAGATACAACGGTTTACCGACAAGATTTGAAGCCGCAATCTCCGCTTCAGCCCAGCGGCGCGCTAGCCAATAACACCACGGTGAACGTGATGGAATCGACCGACACGAGCGTACAAGTCGAGCTCCATCGGTCGACTCCATACACACAAAAAAAAGCATAATAAAACTACTAAATCCGTGGTTTAAATGAACAACTGGCAACCGTATTTTTGAGTCAAATATGTTTTGTTGTTTATAATACCTTACGCATAGCTATTTTACCATGTGCTCAATTTGGCTGAGCATTGTAAATTCGACTGCGTTTTAGTAAAATTGGCAATGAAATGATGCATGGTTTTACTTCGTGCCTAGTAAAATTGATATGTTTCATGATGAAACTGGTAGGGTAAGAACACTATATATTGAACACCATCTTTGGGATTCAACACATTTGTGGCCAATAAATAATAACGAAAGGTTTTTCTGTAAAAATTTTGATAGCGTAGCTTAAGCTTATTTCTCTGCTTCGAATCGATATATTTTTTTCGCGGAAATATGTTTAGAAATTATTATTTAAGCCTTTTTATTCAAAATTACTTCTTTTCCAATGATTAAACACAATGATTCAAATATTGAACAGGCAATGTTCTAATTATTGAACACGTAAACATTGAATATCATTGCATATATTCAGGGGTATTGCGCTTGATAGTATGCCTTGCAGGGGCGATTCTGGTTGAGCTAGCAACCGAGAAACAGTTTGTTTCAGGGATTGAAAATTAAGCTCATTTGAGCGAGCTTCATAGCTCTTTATTTCCATAGCTCCGCTTACAAAGCAATCGACGAAGCTCCTATCGTTTTTGTCTCCGGAGCTTCGTATTGCTAAGCTCTTATTTGGAAGAAACCTTACACACAAAACTTTCGAGGCTCCACTTAGCAAAAATGAGCTGTTACTTTCCGTTAGCAAAAAAAAATTTTTACTGTTGACTTAGCACTCTTCCAAATTATCATGACTTTTGCTCAATTTGAGTAGAAAAAACCAATTGCTACCAATTTTAGTATTTACAGTAGCATGGACTCAAACTATTTGCAGTGCTATTAGTCTGGGCTCAAACCATTGTCGTTTTGACAGTTTATTTTCACGGTTTTATTCAGTCGGTCGTTTGTTTGTTTTTGTTACCGCAAAATTAAACCAAAATTAAATATTCTGGCAATTTTTTAGGTAAGTGTTTTTTAAACTGATTAAAATTAAAATGCTCTTGAAACGAAACTTTTTATTTCAGCCGAAAAAGAAAAGTGCCGCTCCTTCCCCCGGGAACACACCCCCAGGTGATAAGCTAGCAACAACGGCAGCCGACAGCATGTGGAAGGTTGAGCAGCTTCAAACTAGAGGTGTGGACTGGCTACAACCGGATCTATGGCCCTTGTGATTCCGCTGGCAAATACTACCATTGTTGTCGCAGCTATGAGCCAACAATAGACGGAAACGGAATCGCAAAAGAACGGTTACTTCTCTGTGCGGTTACCATAAAAAGGGAATCGTTGTCGTTCTGCTTCTGGAAAAAAATTAAACCAGAATTTCGTTTGTTTGACAAGGTTTGTTTGGCTTCCCGCGAGGGTGTCAAAAAGCGTGGGCTCCTTTGACGCGAATTGTTGCCTACGCCCAGATCATGGTCTGCCCCCACGGTATAAGTATATTGTACACCGTGGTCTGCCCCAAGACAATCAGAGTAAGTCCGGTTATCGTTGTTCAAAAAGTGGTGATAAGAAAAGTTTTGCATCACTTTATAAATGTAGGATACGTTACTTTTATTGTTGTTAACATTTTAGGTTGAGCAAGATAGACGATAGATGACGATTTGTTCCAGCAGAAAAACACTTTTGTAACGCAAACCTTGACCTTCAACATGGGTTTGGGAGTGAACGTGGATAAGGTCAACGTTAGAGGCCGAAGCGCTGATAGCAGCTGGTAAAAAGCGTTAGAGGCCTTGGAGGATTCAACACAATCATCATCATGCTATTATCTTCCCAACATGAATTAAAGCGGCTTCAACTTTAGAGTCAAGGAAAAAAGGGTAAGTTTGGATAGTTTATTTTTTATATAACAACATCTTAATATATAGTCAGGCCCTCAGAGCCCTCAGGTATGAGTGCAAACATTTTTTTTTTTTGTAAATTCTTTATTTGAAACGGCTCATACCTTTAGAGTGTGCAAACATTATCTATTGAGATTTGTTAATGCTAAACGATTCTTTGAGTTGAAAATTCACAATACGGAAATTCAAACGCATGTTTCCTTTAAAGTAGTCTTTAAGTCAAAGGCCAAAGTCAGTTCGGTAAATCGTTTATTCCGGTAAATTGCAGTCCATTGAATGGTTCATTCCGGTTAATGAATTTCCGGTAAATAGCAGTCCGATAAATGGTTTTCCGGTAAACAGTATACACCCTTAATCCCATTTGAATCTTATCAATATAACCCACCTAAAATAGAGGCCAAAATATTGGTCTAAAATGTGGATTTTTCATCGATCCAAGATGATTAATTTTTTTTTGTATCGATTTTCAGATTTCGGAGAACGCGAGCCTCAATTCATAGAACAATTCCCACAGTATTCATGAACCTGTTATTATGTTGCAAAAAACATCAGCAGGAGGTGGAAAATAATGCAACCTTTCGGCCGGATGTCTTCACTCTGCGTTGCTGTAGATCGGCCACCGTTTTGTCCCTGCTCTCCACGTCGGTTGTGAAAGTTGTGTAACGTGTGAAATAAAATGAAAGTAAATCTAAAAGATATTATTTTCATTTCTGAATAGATAATCCCAAACCAATTTTATGTGGAAGGACAACGGGTAATTTAAAATATTAAATTTACTAAAATTCTAGTAATTATTGGGGAGAATTTTTTTTGCTGAAATTTTAGCAAACATTTTCTTTTTTACTATATAATTAGTAAACATTCAGTCAGGACACTTTTTGCTATTTTGCTAAAATTTTAGTTAAAAAAATTTGCTAATTTCATTGCTAACTTTTTAGCTGGTCAAATTTGAGCAAAATTTTGCTAAATTCCGGCCTCGAAAGTTTTGTGTGTAGCTCTTTTTTTCCCTCGTGAGCCCGTTAGCTCATGCCTCCAGAGGAGCTTGAGCTTGTTGGCTCAACCGATTCAAAATCGTTGAGCTTGTTTTCACTGCTGCTGTTCGAGCCAACGCCTGCTTTTTTGTGCACAAGTGAAGTAACTAATAAAAGGGCTTGTCGCATGGATTTTTAAAATAAATGTTGGACGGTTTTAGTAATTAGTAAAAGTTACCAGCACTAGTAACTATGAAATAGTAAAATTATAATATTCCGGGAAAAACGCGAAATGAAAAGGGCTTTTTGGGAGGATTATTAAAATCAATGTTAGAGAGTTCTAGTAACTAGTAAAAGTTACCAGCACTAGTAACTATGAAATAGTAAAATTTACAATTTTTCGGGAAAACGCCAAATGAAAGGGCTTGTTGCGAGGATTATTAAAATCAATGTTAGAGAGTTCTAGTAACAAGTAAAAGTTACCAGCACTAGTTACTATGAAATAGTAAAATTTACAATTTTTCGGGAAAAACGCCAAATGAAAGGGCTTTTTGCGAGGATTATAAAAATCAATGTTAGAGAGTTCTAGTAACTAGTTAAAGTTACCAGCACTAGTTACTATGAAAAAGTATAATTTACAAATTTTTGGGAAAACGCCAAATGAAAGGGCTTGTTGTGCGGATAATTAAAATCAATATCAGAGAGTTTTAGTAACTAGTTAAAGTTAACAGCACAAATAACTATGGAATAGTAATACAGACCCCGTTCGTTTTTGGCAACATTCGATTTTGGCAACATTCGATTTTGGCAACATCCGATTTTGGCACATGTGCCAAAATCGAACGGTTTTTAGAAGCGACATTACCTTTTAGTTTTCTCTATAACAGGACCCATATAATTTAGACAAAAATCAAAAAAACGTATTAACGTTCAGAAATGGTGATATAATACAACAACAAATACAAAAGTTTTTTAAAAAATTTATTAAGTACTCAAAAATTACAAATAGATAAATATTTTATAAAAATCAAAAACAAATACAAACAAAAGACTAAAAATGTCAAAATAATCTTAAAAATGATGAAGAATGACAAAAACAGCAAAAATGACAAAAAAAAAACAAATATTATATACAAAACAATAGTAGTGTAAAATGCATCAAAAACCTGAGGAAAAAAACTATAAAAAACCTAAAAATGGTCGGAAATTGACTTAAAATAACGTAAATGATAATAAAAATTGTTATTTTGTAAAAATAAAAGAGAAAAGTTTCAAAAAAAAAAACCATTCGATTTTGGCAACATTTGATTTTGGCAACACAAAATGTACGAGTATGTTGCCAAAAACGAACGGGGTCTGTACAAACAAAAGACTAAAAATGACAAAATAATCTTAAAAATGATAAAGAATGACGAAAACAGCAAAAATGACAAAAAAAACAAAGATTATAAACAAAAAAAGTAGTGTAAAATGCATCAAAAACCTGAGAAAAAAAACTTTTAAAAAATCTAAAAACGGTCGAAAATTGACTTAAAATAACGTTAATGATAATCAAAATAGTTATTTTAAAAAAATAAGAGAAAAAAGTTTCAGAAAAAAAACAGTTCGATTTTGGCAACACAAAATGTTCGGGCATGTTGCAAAAACGAACGGGGTCTGTACTTAAAAAATTTTAACACATTAACATTGATTTGTATAATCTTCTCAAAAAGCCCTTTCATTTCGCGTTTTCCCGAAAAATTGTAAATTTTACTATTTCATAGTTACTAGTGCTGGTAACTTTAACTAGTTACTAGAACTCTCTAACATTGATTTTAATAATCCTCGCAAAAAGCCCTTTCATTTGGCGTTTTTCCCGAAAATTTTTAAATTTCACTATTTCATAGTTACCAGTGCTGGTAACTTTTACTAGTTACTAGAACTCTCTAACGTTGATTTTTATAATCCTCGTAAAAAGCCCTTTCATTTGGCGTTTTTCCCGAAAAATTGTAAATTTTACTATTTCATAGTTACTAGTGCTGGTAACTTTTACTTGTAACTAGAACTCTCTAACATTGATTTCAATAATCCTCGCAAAAAGCCCTTTCATTTGGCGTTTTTCCCGAAAAATTGTAAATTTTACTATGTCATAGTTACTAGTGCTGGTAACTTTAACTAGTAACTAGAACTCTCTAACATTGATTTTAATAATCCTCGCAACAAGCCCTTTCATTTGACGTTTTTCCCGAAAAATTGTAAATTTTACTATTTCATAGTTACTAGTGCTGGTAACTTCAACTAGTTACTAGAACTCTCTAACATTGATTTTTATAATCCTCGCAAAAAGCCCTTTCATTTGGCGTTTTTCCCGAAAAATTGTAAATTTTACTATTTCATAGTTACTAGTGCTGGTAACTTTTACCAGTTACAAGAAATCTTTTACATTCATGTTAATAATCCCAACAACCACTTTCACAGTTTCTGGTGCACAAAAAAACGCCGTTGGCTCACACAGCACCACAATGGCAAAGTCAATACACATCACTAAGCTCAAGTGTTCGAATTTTGCTGAGCCAGCAAGCTCAAGAAATTTCGGCTCCTTGAGCTAACAAACTCAAAGCAAAATGCAAAACCTTGTCTCCTAGAGCCCGAAGAGGTATGAGCTTAATTTGAGCATTTATTGTTGGGCTAGAATTGGCTCCAGCTTTCTTCGCTCTCGAGCTTCAAGAGCATTGATGCTCAGCCGCTTGAGCAAGAGCATTTCAATCCCTGGAGTTTGTTTACATTTCCAAACACCAACCGATGTTTGTTCAATAACTGGTACATGCATTTCTTTACGAAACGAGTACTGCAAGATTGAACGTTCAATAATTGAAACATTGGCGTTTTCTGTAATCCAATGATTGAACACTTTAATTTGTTAAATTTTAAGAAATTTAGGATTATAAAGGCTGCCACTCTTCCAGAAATCATTTAAAAAGACTTCGTTGAAACCACTCATATCATTATCTTAGACGTTTATTTGTCTTTTATCCAATTTTTCCACCAATCAAAAATAGGCTGTTTTCTTCATCCAGTTGAAAAACCATGCCAAAATTTGACCACATATTCAAGTTTCGGGGATTGTGGCTTTAAGAGTCCGAGATTCTTGGTAAAAATTTGAACAGAGGTAGAAAATGCTTCAACAGTGGCACAACGAATTTTGATTCATTTTTCTACTGTATACTATTGTTTTAATCGGTAAATGTTTTACTAGTGTTCAATATCTGGTACCTGTTCAATAACTAGTGCTTCTACCCTATGTGTTATGATAAAGATTAGTATACACGAGCTTGATTTGAATGGTAAAATTACTATGCATGTTTTTTGGTTTATTTGCATGCATACATTATGACTTTATGTAAAACATTTAAATTCACACTTCCGACACACGTTGGTCAACGATATACTGTATTTGTTTTCTCCACCGTTCCACCGTACCCGAAAAAACAAACAGAAATCGTCGCCAGTGTATTGCTACCTCGCTCACTCACACGCTCTCTCGCAACACTGACAAAATTTTCGGGGCAACACCGCCCGATGGCAGTGCAACACCAGGTCAAAACCAGTGCAACACCGTCCGAATAAACAAACAGTTTGACAGCACCTAGTGGTGCACCAGTGCAACACTAGTGCAACACTCGGCATAAACAAATACGGTATTAGTGTGTTCTTCCGATGCCATGGGAAGATTTCTTCAAAGTTATGAAACTTGAAAGCAGCTCAAAATTTGTTTGTTTACTCGCGGGTTTGATGATAAATGATCCTGAATAAGTATAATTAACAAGAATGTTTTCCTTAGTAAAATTATCATACGCACTGATGTTTTTGAGTCAAATATGTTTTGTTCTCAAAAGTACCATGTGCGTAGTGTTTTGTTGATATGAATTGGTGCCACAATGTCGAAATTAATATGCGGACGCTAGTTGTAACAGAAATTATGATGAAATCATCATGACCATAGTATTTTCGACAACAAACATTGACAGTTATCGAAAACTACCAGGTACATAGTAATTTCAATAATGTTTCATTTGTACTTTTACAAAATTGATGTTATAATTTGCGTGGTTGAAAATATTTTAATGCAGAAACGGTAAAATTATCATGACGTCGTCTTTGGAAAAGCAACGCAATTTTTTTCCGTGTATATATCGCATGCAGAGATGCCAATGTGCCTGATTTTTAAGGATTTACCTGATTTTTCGAGGCTCAGCCTGACCATCTGATAAGCAAATGAATGTCCTTGATTTTTGAAAATATGCCTGATTTTGCCTAACTTTTGCGAATGTGATGAAAAATGAGTAGTGAGGACCTGGATAAGGTACTATTGCTGAATTTAAAAAGTGAAAATGTGGCTGAACCAAAGCAATCGAAAGATTCCCTTCAATTCTTATTTAAAAAAGGGAATTTTACGGAATCTTTCGATTCCTTTGATTCAATAGAATTATTCAACCAACTAGGTGCACATCACATATGAGAGTGAAAATGTGAAACGATGACCAAAAAAATGGTCATAACTTTGAGTCAAGTTTCCGTTAAAGTAGCCAGATTTTTATTTCGCCAGTTCCTTGATTTTTGAAAAATAAAATGTTGGAAACCCTGCCTGCATGTGTCCCTGCCTCTTATTGATCTCTTTTTTTTCTCTATTATCACCAGAGATGCCAAATATTTTTCTAAAAAGTCTGAAAGATTTTGAAAAAGTCATTTTACCTTAAAAATTTTAAATTTTTACTTTCTTGTAAAATAACTTATGTCCAAACTCTGCAAATGTTTGGAAGAGGAGTCAAACGTCAGGAAGTCTGGAATCCTATGAAATGTCTGACGAAAGTCCAAAAAGTTTTTAAGATCCAGACAAAATCTAGAAGTTTGACAACACTAATCACCACCCATCGACTCGAGATTTCAGCCATGCGAGCACATGGTCGATTACTTAGGTCTTTCCGCTACCTACGGTCAAATTTGTGAATCGATCAGTGTTCCTCCCTGCGCAAACGGTCTACTCTGAACCTTGAGCAGCACTGATCGCTTCACCAATTTTACAGTAAGTAGCGACAAGACCGGAGCAATCGACACTCTGCTGGCCTTTAATGCAATTGAAATCGTTCGTTTACGGCCATCGAACTTCAATCATGCTGTTTAATTCACTGAAAATTTGTCTTTCTTTATTTTGATAAATTTTATTTGAATATTTTGATACTTCAAATGTTTAATGTGTTTCATCAAAATTGTTTATTCTCGTATAACTTTTAAATCCTATTGAATTTACCCCAATTTCATAATTCATAATTCTATGTTCACCTTTGTTGAAACTAATCAACCAAACATAATATTCCAAGCGCATGCAACATTTGCAAAAAAGAACCTAATGGGATGGAAATTAATAAAAATTACCGTTACACATGAACCCTAGCATGGGGTGTCCCACCAAGAGAGAAAGGCAAAAGTGAACCGGCATCTTATAAAACATTGAAACATTAATATGCTGTTTAATCATCGCTGAACAGTAATTTAGTAAGAATGAAGTTTAATTTTCGGTAGCTGTTTGATTAACCGCTTCGAAATCCTTACTACAGGATGCTCAACACAGCAAAACATACATATGTAAATTTTGATTTCTCACGAAACCCAATGCCAGCTGGATACTCCTACGATTTATTTTTATTCATCTTTGAATTACTTCCCTAAGGGTTGATTTCTGTTTTTTTTTTACTTTTTCTATCAACTTATGCAAAACTCAATTGAAATTGAAATTAGATACTTGCACCTGTTAAGAAATATGATTTCTACAACTGGCAAAGTTCTGGTTATCTTCAACATTTGGACTAACATAACCGCATAGCTCATCGCTCATGACAGCCAATAATTTTAACAGGCATTGTTTACAGAGCAAAGCTAACAAAATTACCGTGCTAATGGAGCGAATCGAAAGCTCCGACACGTTTTAGTATTTTGTCAAAATATTACACGTTCGATCGTGTCGAGAAGCTCGTGTCAAGAACATTGGACATGGTTGCAGCACTTTTTACGATCTAGACAAACACGCTCCCTGAACCTTTTCTTGCAGATTAAAGTAACTACCCTACGAACGATCAAAGTTCAACTAGGTACCAACTGGTGGAATTCAATTGAGCTTTCGACTCTAGGTTGAATCACCGATGGAACTAATCTGACCCGGCCAACCATTCCGAGAGGGTACCTAATCAGCTCGATTGGACCCGTGCCTAATAGAATCATGCCACGCTTCGCGCTTCGCGGCATCAAGCGCCAACATCTTGGACACTTGTATGAGCGTTTGACGGTTGGCGTTTGCGTATGGAGGCGCTGCTTGCTCACATGAGACTGCCTGCGTGTCTATGAAGTTAATTTGACAGAGGCTGTAAGGTGGTGAGCTAACTTTTGCTATGGAAAGCAAACAGGAATATTAAAAGTGAACCAATTGTAACAAATAGTGTGTCATATTCTTAGGCTGGTTGAACTTTTAAATAAGTTTTAGGAAGAAAATGTTAAGAATATTGTGTGAAGCACACAACCTGAAGTTTAAAGTAAAATTACGACTTCCAGTCTTAGCTTAATCTTTTGATAGTAAAAATAAGGATTCGAACGCTTTTTGCCGATCCTGATTTAAAGTTTAACATCGATCCTGTTCCGGAACATACCCGCGATTACAATTCTTATCAAGATCCTAAACTTTTGACTCTAATCCGAAACCAGATCAATATCCTGATTTGAAGCCTGAGCCTGATCCCTGATTCCAAGGCTGTGAGGGGAGTGAGAGGGGGGGTGGTTAAGGGCTTAAACCGCTCTATGGAATTTTTAACTTAATAACTCAAGGCCTGAAACAGAGACGCTATATGACGTTTCTACATTGATGCTTAATTTTAATTGTAAATTTGGGTTAGAGATTTCATAAATTTTTTGTATTAAAACTCTAATCTTGACACAAAAACACCCTACCTTGTTTTTAGAATGGGTTTCCATAAATAAATGTCACCAAGAAAGTTAAGTATTTACCACCATTATAACAAACTTTCGTTGCGAATTTTTCGCTCACATAAAATATTCATCAAGAAACTAATAACACCCTAATTTTTTTTATTATATTCCTTTTTCTTCTTAACAACTTCACTTGGCCTCATAATTAACATTTTTCCGAAGTGCAAAATACTTTAGAGCTAACTTTCATTGCCCTGAGTCCAAATATACAGTTAGTTTTTAAGGTAGACACCATTTAAGAAAATTCGACACTTTGATGACAAAACATAAAACTATTACAAAAAAAAACTTAAAATAAAGTTTTTTAAATAACTATCAACTTCTCCTTCAACCGCAATAAATTCTATCTTCTGTGAAAAAAAGTCAAAGCAAGTTTATAATTGTTTATTTTTCCCATTCTGTAAAATAAGGGAGTTTTAAACGATTTTTACAAAAAGTTTCAACCCAAATGGAACATTCGAAATTTTTAAAAACAAAATTAAATCATTTTGCTAGCTTAAAAATATTAGATAAAATTAAATAAAACCTTCTTTAAATACTTTCTTCAATGATGTCAGTTTACTTCTTAAAATATCTTTACGATTTTTAAAATCTGAAGAATTTAACTATTTTAGATCATTCGTCATCATCATGATCAAAATATTTTTCCTTTTTTAACTATGTTTAATAAATCAATTCGGAACAAGATAATTTTTTTATTGAAGATTTGTTAGTTCATCAATTATTAATAATTGATTTCACTCAATATTGGTTCATTTAAAACTTTTTTTTCGATCTTAACTTATAAACTCTGTATTACCAAAACTAAAGGCGATAGACAAAATCTGAGTAAAAATTTGAATTCGCGATGCAAACATTAACCAAATTAGCACAGATTTTTCAGTTATTAATAAAATTCGATAAGAACGTTTTCGAAATGGAAAGAAATTTTTATTAAAAAAAATTCATCTAAAATGTTAAACAACTTATCTTTTGATCTTCATATTTTGTTTGTTTAAAAAAAAAATTAAATCTATAGTGAAGTTTTTTTTTTAAATTTTCTAATAATGCTCGGTGGGGAAACAATTTAAGTCATGATAGAGTGGGACATCCTTAAGGTCATCGCAAGATCTGGAAGGTGAAAAGGAAGCTTGCTTCCGGAATATTTGCTCTCTTCTGTACCAGGCGTCCGTGTGTTTTTTTTATTAGTTTATCACCCAGATGGTAAATCCTTTTAACAGATTGCATTCCAAGGTACCGCGTCCCCCAAGCAGTGTTCCGAAAATCACTCATTTTTAATGAATGTTTCTGATTGCACTTCGCACCTGAACGTACAGCGGTCGGGTTTCGTTATTGATTGCTACTGGACCTACCCGATCATCGATCGTTCAATTCATCGCTGAAATACAGATCACCTCGCACGATGCTTGCTGTCAAAACAGTGCAGCACCATCATCAAATTGGAATCTCACCAATACGCAATGCATATGGCGAATCATGTTGGTCTTCGATCAGGAGTGAATGTATCAGGCAGTGAGTGAGTGATACATGAAGCCGATCATTAGCGTATTTTGTTTGATTTGATACATAGCAAATTTATAAATTTATTTGTTGTTCTAACGTTTTTTAACATCAGTATGATCAAAATCAAATTGTTGTTGGGTTTGTGAGAGAAACTCTTATTAAACTATCGTCCCTCACGTTAAAACTACTGAGAATTTATGGTGTCCCGCACAACTGTTTGATTTTGCTCGTCCTGCAAAAAATAATTTTGAATTTCATATAATTCAGGCAGATAATGAGTGAGCTACATTCAGAATTGATCAGTTTGTATCTCACTCATCTCCGATATGCGATGTTTGCTAAACCGATGATTCTGAATGATGCGACTCGGTTTGCATAGCTGATAGGCGCTATTCCATTATACAATCAGAATGTTTCCAACAGGAAACGCATCCTGAGTGTTTGTTTTGATTGACTTTCGGAACACTGTCCCTAAGTATGCTACTTTGGGTCCATGGGGGCAATTGGTCGACTTTAGATAATATGTACTCCTACGCCATAAAGTTAACCTGGGGTCTCTGGTCATAATTCTCATCCGGACCAGCATCGATGGCTGTACCCGAGATAGGAGAAGAAGTCCGCGCTTAAGCGCTCATCGGCTTACTCAGTTTCAAGTCAAAACTCCAGCATATATTTCCTGTCCCTTGTTACGATTCAAGACTAAGGACCTCTCCTCTGACAACTCGAGGTCCGGCCTTTACTCGTAACTCGAGGCTTGCTTGGTTTCCCCGACTATCGTGCGCTCCGCCTCTGTTCAAGACCACTGCAAGAGACCAATGACCATTCCTCTAACGAATCGAGATCTTGGCTCTGCTTGGTTTGTCATAAGACCCTCTGCACTTTGTTCGTCCGTGTGCCGAATCAAGTGCAGCTTATCCTAGACTCGCGCCTGTCACAGTACACGTACGGGTCGACGTTGCGACTCAGATGAACCCCGACGGTGATTCTCTCCTACCCGACTCGAGTGGTTCATTCGACGGCAACGTGAGACAACTCTACCCGAGAGAATTCCGCGACGTGAATCTTCTTCCCCCTACGACTTCGACTGCGGAGAAGGTCTTGTCTTATCCTCAAAGCCTCCGTCGCAGAGGGCGTGTTCTACTCGTATACTCCGCGACGGTAACGTTGGAGGTATCCTATGCACAGAGGGGCGACGTAACAGGCAGTTCGGCATACGCTGAAGGTAAAGTCTTATCTTTGTATGCTTTACTGCCAGGTTTGCACGCACACTACTCAGATGCTCCCCGACAAAGCAGTCACCCTACACCGGTTGCGAACTGGTGTTGAATCCAACTCCTCTGCAGAGCTGTCATGATTTGGGTGAACCCATCGCTGAAAGCGTTGGGTCAATATTGGCCTATCGCTGAAAGCGTGAAGTCATAGTCTTGTATGGTGTTTGTGAACGTCTAGGGAATTCACTCGAATACCTATGTATCTTCAGCACGGGTTGGCCCGCAGACTCTTTGTGATCTCGCGCCTAATACGTATAAGGATCAGCATCTACGTCCTCGGGTTCTGCGAATCCCTATTTATTAAGAAGGTCTTCCCTTCTTGGCCTGTCCGGATACGGAGCACTCTCGTGGGCAGGCCGATTAACAGTCTCCGAAGGAAGACGCCTGCAACGACCGAGTCTAGCAATCCCCGCTGGTGCCGACTCGGTCGGTCCCCCCCGGTTTCGGCACACCGTCAATACGCTATTACATCGACGGCCCTCCTGCTCCCGGTACTGTATTTCTGGAACCGCGACGTCGCGAAGCAACAGCAAAATAGCAGCAGCACATCAGTTGGTTAGTGTATTATACACACAGACAACACGCCACATAAAAACATCAATAAAATCACAATTAACATGAAGTTTCCGGTTTTGTCTATTTTATCCGTGAAGTTCTTGGTTACCCAGTAGCCAGCCGGCCCTGAGGTTCCGTACTCTTAGAGTACCTTGGTTTGGCTGGTCTAGCCGCTACTTATCTATACGTATCAGGGTGATCGGATGGTTCGGAATCGAATGACGCGAAAGCCGATCCAGCCTTCAGGGTCATAACCAAGGATAACACTGCTGGGATTCCCTACCGTAGCTGGTTGATGACGTATGCACAAAAGTCGTTTGGTGTTGCTGTAAATGACTAACTTTTTCAAGCAAACATAATCCGTCTTTGTTAAGGGAATTTGAAAACCCGGGGGATCTGAGACCACAAACGAGTCTAGCAATGTATCTTCACCGTGCAGGACGATCTGCTAGACGTGTCGGTTGCCAACACTTACACCCACGTTGACGCAGGTCACCTTTCAATGGTGCACATTTGTAATCATTATGTGGTCCAACAGTTTCGAATTGTTTCTTCTAATACTTTTCCTCACCTATGATCGCTATTTCACAAGCGTATCAAAAATCAAACTAGATTTACGGCTTGATCTTCTGTTCCACTGTTAAATAACCCTACTAGTCACACGTGACCATTAACTTTACCAAGTCGCATCTACAAAATATGTTGGAACTAGCACTTCAATACTTGAATTGAACTTAAATCGGAATCAAATAAACTTATACAAAACTAGTCCAAATCTAAGGATCTCAAAGATTTTCGACTTATTTAGTGATATCTTACACTGAGAATATAACCATTCAGTTTGACGTTTCGCTTTGAAGTTCACAAATTTGCATAAAGGTAGTCAGGACTTTCTTACAAAAGAGAAGTTTCCTATTTTCTGTCTTGCTACCCATACCCATACCTACGGTGGTCAACCGGATTCAGGAATCATTTTCGACCTTTAGCCAAGATCAATCTCACGCAAAAAGGTTTTAGAAGGACCGTTTCTTGCGTTTGTTACCGTAAAATATTTTCAAAACCCACCAGAAGATGGAACTTTCGTATTTTGCTACTTTTTCATTTGAACGGTCCGTTTGACTACGTTAACTAGACTACACACTCTTGAAATATTTTTTTGATTTCTTTAGTCAAATTCAATCATCAACTCTGTGTTATGAATAAATTCTCTTTTTTGAAATGGATTTTTTCCCTCGAGAATTCACATTTGAAACAAGGTTTCATATTTTTTAAACTCCAAGATATTACAGGGCAAACGCTTCAATTAAAAATAAGAAAGGAAACATTAATAAAGATGTAAAAATAATAAAATAAATAATCATTTTGCTAAACCAGTTTTAATCATGGTTAATTACTGATCTGATCTATAGTTTATTAAAAGATGTGGTTTGAATTTCTTTTAAAATTTGGTGTTGTATTTTAGTATTCTATTTGTAGGCACTGATGAAGCTTTAAATACCACCAAATTACTAGTTCAGACAATGCAACATAATTTGGAACATAACTTTTTATGAATTACCGAATTTATTGTGAATTTTTGGTCATGTTATTATTTCTAACTAAATGTGAATATCGAAGTCACCCTGCATTTAAATCCTGAACCATACTACCATTTTTTATCTTAAATTAAAACCTGGGTTTTGATTATAAGATCCTGATAATGGTTTCCCTAATCCTAATCTTCTACCCTGATCCTGATCCAAGATCCTGGTTCATAACTGTGGAAAGTGGATAATGGTCTTAAATCAAGGATCCTGATTGCGAATCCTTATTCTGGTTCTCACTCTTTATCCGATGGACTTGGACTTTTCCAGATTGTGATCCCGATTCTGAATCTTGTTCCTGGATTTATTACCAATCTCCCGGATTCTGGAACTATGATCCGACATTATGATCCCGGCATATAAAATTCCACAAATAAAAAATTAGGTTAAAACTGAAGTAAAATTTATAGAAATACTTTTTATGATTTTTTTTCCTTGCAAGCCGACTCTTCCAGATTGTGCGAAAATAAATCCAAATTAATCACCTCATCCGTGGCCGATGAAGCGCGTCTCTCGGGCGGGAACCAAGAAGATCGATGAAAATACCAAGC
Organism: Uranotaenia lowii; assembly: GCF_029784155.1. NCBI lineage: Eukaryota > Metazoa > Arthropoda > Insecta > Diptera > Culicidae > Uranotaenia > Uranotaenia lowii. Next base: position 67,154,907 of record NC_073692.1, on the reverse strand, counting down.
GATCCCCATAAAGCAGAAATGTATGATTTGATAATGATCCCGGTGTTGCGATTTTGCCGTGGAAGCCAATGTAGCAGATCGGGACTCCCTCAGGTGCTCTGCATTCCATCGTGATCTCGACGCTCTCTGGTGCATTCCTGATGGTCGCCACCCCCTGCGCTTCCCACAAATCTTGAGAAGTTGAAGCCTCTGGCCAGCTTACTGTCGACTCCGCACGGTCCAGCCAGAGGAAGGGGGAAATGCACTTGCGTCGAGTTATGGTTCTGCGCAACGGATGATTCTGTAGCGCTGAGCGCATAGTTATTGATTTCGAAAACCGCCTTGCCGATTTACCGATATAACTAAACCTATCCTGCGTTTCAAAATAACTGGGATCGCTTCTTGAGACGGAACCCTTTCGGAAACCAAGCAGAAGCAACCACGTTTGGAAAGATGCGATATGGTATGTTAATTTAAGGGATATTTGTGTCCCTCCTCCCTTCCTGGGAAAACTATATTGAGATCGGGAATTAAAACGGTATCTCATATCCCGAGGGAGCTTGCTACACTTGCTGCTTGAGCATGATTTGGTGCAATATGGATTCTTTGCTCATCGTCAATTGCTAGGAAATCTTGATCATTTTAACTCCTTCAACCAGGTAAAAGCCTTTTAAATCACCATTATTTACAAATTAAATAATCGTATGTTAATTAAAAATGAATCATTATTTAATGTTATTTAATTATTTGTTAATTTTTTTAATTATCAGGAGAAAAACAAAATTTCTTCGACTTTTTTAGTTTTTTTATATAGAATATTTAAATTTTCAAATTTACCAACCTTGCTCCAAACTGCACTAAGTTCAATATCAAAACTCCCGTATTTTAGTGATCAGGAATATTAATTGAAAATAAAATTTCTGTGACACCTTTTCAAAAGCCAAATTTAAAGTCTTCGTAATTTTAGTCTTTGTAATAATAGTCTAAGTAATTTTCAACAGTTTTGCCAAAAAATATGCACAGATTTCTTCAAAAATTTATATCAATTTCCCAAAGGTTTGGACCACAAAATTGAGTGATGATATAAAAAATAACCTTTTTTGGATAACGCGCTTCTCAAGCATTCAAAATCAGCTCTCAATCCAAATCTATGAAAAATTTAAATTTTTGTTTCCATGCGGAAATGATCATTGAATTCGGGACTACGTTTCCAAACAGCTAAAATGCGTGAATTAAAATGCAAAAGTATTTATTCAAAAACAAACTTCACTTTCGCTACCAAAACTGCCGGGAAATCAATAAACGAAATCTTCGTTTTGTAGAAATGATACTAATCACTACTAAGGCCGTGCGAACTTGGAAGGGGGGGTTAGAAGTTGAAGTTTTTCCACGTAGTAACGGGAAATTACTTGTTCTTAAAAGGTGTTATATTAGAGTTAACAGGCAAGTCAGAAATTTTGCTCACCTCCGGCGGTAATGCATTTTTAATCAACCTAGGCTTGAGACATTTCATTTTACGACCCATCATATAGGCCGTTCACGAATCAAAACTTATTTTTAATTGAAAATTTTGATTTGCAATTCAATCAACTTCTAAAGAAGCTCTAGAATTGACATACAAAAACCCTACCTCGTCTCTAGAATGGATTTTTTTTTATTAAGAAGTGTAACTAAACAAGTTCAGATTTATTAATCAACTTTTTTAACGTCAAAGTTCATTCATCGAATATTAATTTTTTACATCCACTAACTGGAAGCCATGTAACAGGATAAATTATCATAACTGAATCTAAAACCTAGTATCCTCTATTTAATGACAAAAAAATTTTATTTACAAAAAATAAACGAGCTGATATGAAATATTCTTCACGACACCAATTTCGGTCTCTTTTTTATTTTGTGTTTCTTGTTCTACTAAGTTAATTTTGACTAATTTGGTTACAATGAATCTTTATTTGCAATTTTTCTTTCAGTGTTTGCTTTATGAAATTTTTGCATTTTTCGACAAAACATAAAAAAATACATTTTTGTAAGAAGGTTTTCAATGAATTATCAACTTTCATGAAGACTTCAAGTAATTTTGATTTTAAGAAATCAGTTATTAGAGGTTTTCTATTATCTTAATTCTTCCTATTTATTAAGAAGTTTTGAAAAAAACATAAATTCTCGATGTTTTAAAAGTCAAAATCTTATCGCTTTGCAAGATTGAACAAATTCGGTTGATATAAATCAATTATTAATTATTAAATTAAATTTATTAAGTAATGTCAGAAATATTTGTAATTATATCTGTTCAAATTTCTACAAACTGTATACTTTTTAGATCATGTATCTCAATCTTTCAAATATTATTCCTCAATTGACTGAAATTGGTAAGATAAACAAATTCAGTATCATTTTTCTTCTTTATGCAGATTTTTCATCAGTTATCAATGATTAATTTCACTTAAAATTGATACATTTAAAGGCTTTTAAACTCCATATCTCTAAAACAAAAGGTGAAAAACAAAATTTGACGAAAGATTTGGAATCAGTATGTTTAAATATATCGTATGCCATCCATTATCTATACAATGAATTATTAAATCATAAACATATCAAAGTGCTGTTCCCTTCAATTATCATTTAAATGCTAATAATAAGTTTTTAAAATGGTTAAACGAAATTTTTGAAAAAAAATCTACTAAATTAATAAAAACTCATTTAAAATAATCAAAACTGATTTCATTTTTAAACAAATGTACCAATTTTAAAAATCAAACTATTAAAATTGTATAAAGTATTTTTTCAAGTTTGTCTTTCAATTCTTTTTTAAATTTTATTTTATTTTTGTGTTCTGAAAAAATAATCTTTAAGAAAGACTTTGAAACTAATTTTTCACTGAGCAAAACAAACACCTACTGTCCCTTTCAGGGCATATTGGCAATTGACAATTGAAAGCGACAAAATATTCAGAGCTTGAAACTTGAAACTTTAAAACCTTTGACAGAAAACTTATAAACGTTTCATTAACTTTCATTTTTAATTGATCATGATATTCAATTAATCTTAAGAAAAATCGAAAAATGATTCGAAGAAGCAACTTAAAAGTTAAATTTTAATGCAAAATGGTAACTTTATTCCATTCAAACTTTTTGCTTTCAAAATCAACATCAAAACTTGGAATTTATCATTTTTATTATTAACTAGCTGACCCGTTGTGCTTTGCTACACCTTCCGGAAATAAATGTAATTTGTAAAAATTTTTTTAAATTTATATTTTAGAGAGCATTTTTATAAATCAAACCTCATCATACTTCAGAACCAACACTTTGAAATGAGAGCTGCAGCTGCAGTTCTGAATAGCAATTCAAAGATGGTATATATTATTTACTAAAACTTGATCTCTAAACTCGTTTTTCAAGATCTGAAATTTGTACTCTGTAGTACAGAGTAGGTACAGAGTCTGTACCCAAAAAAATCTTTTTAAATATGGCCTCTTCTTTGAAAAGCTCTTTATCTTAAATTTACATGGGAGTTCTCCCATCTTTTTCAATTTTGTCCCCCACTGCTTGAAGAAGGTAAGCCAATTTATCCGGCTCGATACCCAAACAGCACTTATCATGGTAATGAAAAATATATTAAATTAGTTATGTATTAATTACAGTCCAAATTTCTTTTTTTTTTAAATAAATTTACTACGGTAAACATATAAATATTTAAAAAAATATCATTTGCATCACTAAATAAGTTCTCAGCGTTTTTTTATTTTCTCTTTGAAAGTCAAATATTCAAAAATGTAGGCAAAAACAAATTTCTAAGTTTACATTTTTCCCGTATATTGGGGCAAGTGTCAATGCAAAGCTTATTTACAGATGCGTCAGAGTAATGGCTTTAAAATGGATTTAATACGAATTCCTGTTTTTTGTTCTATCAAGTTTCACTGATATATCTGCAGTATTCCTGCAATATAAATTTATGTTTGTGACTCCACTTTTAACGAATGCTGTTCAAAGGGAATGACCTTCATTTACAAAGACATTTAAGAATTTTCAATATCCGCTGCAGTTTCAACATTCGGAATACCCCTTCTGGTCTTTCCAACATATTGAATCATTTTGAAGATGAATTTCTTAAAAGTTCAACGTTTGCCCTTGCCCCACCGTGTAAGTTGACAGAAGGGAATATTGTTTTTAACACTTTAAGGGTAAACTTAAAATTTCTCTTATAAATTTTGCGTACAGTTGAATATCAGTTCTAAAGTCTCGGTTTTCAAAAACGAAGCGGATCAAAAGTCTCTTTTATGCAGCCATGTAACACAATAACACTTTTCATGTTAAGTACGTACTTGAATTGGTATGTAAGCAAAAAGTACGATAGCTTTTTCAGAATTATTTAAAATAAAAAGCTCCCATTTTCATTTCTAAATTCGTTTCAGTTGTGTATTTGGGCCGAAGTAACAATTTCTAGAAGAAAACATAATTTTTAATTTTGTTTAACAGAAAAAGTTGAATGTTCTAATGTTCCTGTAATGAAAAGTCGAATGCTACCTACATTAACACGAACTAAATATGGAAGTATTTTTGCAAATCTTTCAATTGGTATTGATTCGATTGATAAAATACCAATCCGTGTCACATCTAGGCGTCATTTATTACCACGTGCTGTGTACAAATCAAATAAGCAAGAAATAAAAACACATCTAGGTTGCATATCGCCCCACGTGTTTGAGAAATAGGCGCCTTATTGTGAAATTTCCAGCAATCAATGAACAGTGTGCTTTGGTTACTATCCTCTTGCGACGACGTTTGCTCGCCCATGGAGACGAAAAACAAACCCCAGGTTGAGAAATACGCGCCAAAATATTCCTACTGATCAGTATGCTATGCCTGGGTTACTTTCCTTTTGCGACGTCGGCTCTCGACGCCTCGACCATAGAGACGAAAAACAAACCGCCTAAAGGAAAAAAAAATCTCAAGAAAATGGATGTCATGACTTTAATTTGTTTCGAAAAACTACAAATTTTGTATGGAAGCCTCTACTTCCTTAAGTCGGATGGAGTTTTGACTATTACAGAAACCATCCCCGGCCTCAAAAACCCTTAGATGCCAGTTTTGACGATGATCGGTTCAGTAGTTTCCGAGTCTATAGGGAACAGACAGACAGACAAACATTCATTTTTATATATATAGATTTATCAATTTTTGATTGATCACTCCTCAAGGTGTACTATATGAAGCTTTAATTTTGAATTAAAAAATGAGCTTTTTTAGCCTTTAACTTTGTATATCTGAAGAAAAAATCATTATAGAAAAAGGTTTACTCTTTGACTTTGATCAGTGGCACTCTTGAAATAAAATTAAATATTACACTAAGGTTTTTTTTACGCGGTTTGATTTTGCTCAGTTTTTCTAACAAGGCTTTTTTTCGCGGTTTTTGCCATGGATATGATTCTTCTCCACGGCTCTCGCGAATCAACATTTTTTTTGACGAAAATTTTCCAAGTCCTATACGTTAACGACGGAATTCATACCGCGTAAAAAAAAACCTTAGTGTATTTCATTTTTATCATATTAAATTCAGTTATCAACTATTGAATATATTCTCCTATTTTCATTATGATTATTTTTTCTTATCAAGAATTCACATTTCAAATCATGAATAATTTTTTTTCTTAAATTCGAGATAGCACAGCGGATGTTTTAAACAATTCTTCAATTGAAAACAAACAATAGAAATGTTAACATAGATGAATGATAAATAACAATCATTATAATTTTTCTAACAATTGTTAATCATCATTTTTAACTTGATGTCAATAAATGTCAATATTAGAAAGTTCCAATTTCTTTTAAATGTGTATTCCAGGAATGAGCAACCCGCAGCCCTCGAGACATGTTTTTGTGGCCCACGAAGCTAAACTCAAGTTAAATTTATTTCACGATTTTTTTGCAGTTGCATTTACCCCATAATCCTCCAGATTCTTGACTTATTTGGTAGGATTCAAGCTTTTCATTAAGTTCTCTTAAAGGCGTAGATGAAATGTTATTTATTGAAAAAGCATAATATAGGAATAAATTAAGTTTCAAGCAAAAATAAAAAGTTTTTTAATAAAACTGGTTGAACCACTTATGATTTTTTATTCAAATGATTTAGCACAATTATGATTTCTCGACAAAAACAATATTTGTAATTTTGTGATTTAGCTCAAAAAGTGTGTAGCATTTTTGGAGCCTGTGTTTCGATAACTGACAAGATTGTAGCGTCCTGAATTTAAAACATTTCTCGTATTTTGTCTATCACTTTTCAATCATTAGTTTTCGTGATATGGCGCGTAGAAATTTTAAAATTGAAAAGATTTGAGAACAATTGATACTTCAAAACTAATAAACCAATAAATCTACATAAAAACCAAAAGCAGATTTTGAATCAATTTACTATGCTTCTTTCAATCAAGGAATCAGATATTGCCAAAACTTTCTCGTATCAGACGCTTTCGAAAAAATAAATTCCACAATTTATAGAAATTTTAAAAAATGACATTACAACTTCTTCTGACATCATCAAAACAGTCATTGAACATTGGATACTTAAAATTCTAATTCATTCAACAACTTTTTTTGGAAGCTGCGAAATGATTTGACTTATGGTTTTTAAAATAATATGCATTCAATTTAGTTTATTTTTTCTTTAAAATTTTGGCAAAATTCCTGTTTTATGCCAACTTGAAAAACATTACAAAAAGAAAACATTTTTTTAACCTATTTTAGACATTATCCCGAGATCTGACAAAAAAATACTGATTGGATATTTGGATTCAGCGCCTTCGAATAAGTCAAAACCAGTTTGTTGATTCCTAGCACTCCGGAAAAATGTGTATTTTGTTGGTTTGTGTTATCTCTGATGCTATTTTAAGACATTTCATAGACAAATCAGAACAAACATCGATAAAACTTAGTCATTTTACTTGAAAATAGCAATCCACTTTACCAAAGTTATAGCCTTATAAAGCCTATCCCAGAGGTTATTAAATAACGAAAATTCATTAAATCTGTAAAAATTGTCTAGACTCGAGAATTTAAACTGTAACATTGTCAAATTTGATTGAAAATCAGTTAAATTATGATTTTTTCATGCATTTGAAACCTTGCTTAACACCTCAATCCAATGATTTCAAAATTAGGCTCTCGACAAAGTTTAAATAATTGGTGAAAAAACTATTCGAAAATGGGAACAGATAAAATTCGCTATGGTTAAGCTCTACAAAACTTTTAAATGGAAGCAAAAAGTATCATCGCATCGATTCGAGTAAAAAAAGTTTTTTCTCAAAAAACAGATCAATTTTTTTACAAACTGTAGAAAAACTTTAAAAATTCTATCATTTTAATATATAAAAGGGAAACAAATGGTGTTCCTTTTTTTGTAACAATCGTATTGGCCAAAAATTTCAAATCAATTTCAACATTTCAATTATTGAAGAATGATCAAGATTTAGTGTTGGACCTATTTAACTTAAGCTGGTTTCGTCACCTTTTATGAAAAAAAATCATGTTTATGCATATTTTGTTTTTGTAAAAAAAAAATTCGGAACTTATTTTCAAGCAAATTTCTAGTTCAGAGTAAGAAACATCATTTTTTAATTATTTATCAATGACTAACCGGAAAAAAAGCATTAATTTTAAACATTCATTCTGATTTGTTTTGAAAAATTTGATTTCTTTTATATATAAAATTGATTAGGTACCTTCTTTATTAGTTTGTGTAATAATCATAAGTGGGAAAATGGTGTCAGGAATCAATCTCTTTGTTAATTATCTATTTTTGGTATTGTTATTATAGTTGACTTTTTGATGTTTGGGGATCGACTGATTTTTGTGTTTTCCTGGGAAATTCCGGCTTGCAGTCTATTTTAAAGCAAAATTGATTTTTGCCAGCCGAGTCGACAAAAACAAGAAAACGACACTTTTTAGGTAAATGTCTCACAACAAATATTTTGTGATCGGCCAAAAATTAATTTAAAAATACAATTTTTGAGTCCCTGAAGAAGTTCCAAAATGGATTGAAATGTTGGATAATAAAACAAAAATCGTTTTTGCTCTAAAATAGACTGCAACTGGAATTTCCCAGGAAAAATATTATTGTTGACTAAACTTGATTTTCAAAACCCTCCTCCCCATGGGCGGGTCTTTCGCACGAGCCTGTTTCCTACCATTATTGTTCTTCATTTATCGAACGAGTTGATACGATATTTTTTTTATTAAAAGCCAATTAAAATATTTTACAAATAAAAATGTTATAAAGTGCCTAAATTAAGTATCTATGTTTCTGTAAAGCATTTCAACTAACTTTGTGGAACAAAAGCTCTGGAATTGTTCAAGTTAGAGCCGTAAAAGTAATTTTCGCAAATTTTATAGAAAAAATCTGTCCAAATTTCCATAACAAAGTGAGCGACGTTGAACGATGCCTTAGAATTAATCGATTGAGCCCAAAATTGCCAAGCTCTGTTATTTTGCCATCGACCAAAATGCCTTTTTTTGGAAACAGCCTACCAACTTACTGATCACGAATGTAAGTTTTTTTTAATTTGTACAAATGACAATGAGCAAACGTTTCAGAATATCTAGCGATAAGAAATCTTGTTTCAAGTAAACATCTCTCTTTTCTAATCCGAACTCATTAGCCAAGTTGACAAATGAAGTGGATTAACGAAAACCTCGGAACAATTTACTCTGGCTTACCGGCACCTCGATCGCAGTTGACCCCTTAATATTTCGTCCAACCGAGCACCATTCTGCTCAATGAGGCGCATCCTCGTCTTGGGCGACAACGAGACGACTTCTGAAACAACGAAATTGCGGTAAAATTCAGTGGAAAATTAATTGTCACCCATCAAGGGCCACTGTTTACGGAACTGTCAGCGGGAAATTTGCCTCTATTACTCACGGGGAGGCTTTTAAATTTCAATTTTCGCCCTTCGAAAGACCGGTGTTCTAAAAATAGGAGCCCCATTGACATCTCGGGGAATGGCACACGTGAGCGGACCACCGATAAGAATGCTCCGGTCTGGCGTAAGGCGGCTGGTTCCGGGACCAGCTCAAATTCCGGGAGGTGTAAATTTTCCGCATTCCTGACGCGCGCACACGAGATGTGCGAGATTTGTTTTTTACTCAAACACGTTCCTTGAATTACACTCTACTGGGAAGGTAGTATCGGAACACGGCAGTTACGCATCGAGGAATGCACAATTCTCCAGAAAGCGGAACAGTGAGCAAATTTTCAAAAATTATAATTTTTTTTTTAAATAAAAAAAAATAGTTGTAAATCTTTAAAATTTTAATTTTAACCGATGTGAACCTATGACAAGTTTTAAAAATTATGGTTAAATGTTTTTTAAGCATCCTGAATCAGAGTGCATCAAAATTTAGCGATTTTGTCTTGGCAGCTTCGAAAACATGCGCCTGCACTTGAGACGCACGATGCTGTCAACACCCCTGGCGGCGACGTGGTGCGTTCAAGGTGCCGATTTGTTATTGCATCTGATTCCTCGGATCAGCGGAAAGATTTTTCTCCGGGGAGATATTTTCGGTTCCCTGGAAAGTGAACGGAAAAGTGCGCGCGCCCGCTTGATCTCGTGCTTGGAATTTGGAGATGTCATACGTGCTTTGCGCGATTGCTTATGCTATTGAAGGACGGAACATCTATAGAGTTTCTTTTTGGTTTTTCGTCGCAATGCAATGCAGCTTGGCAAATGACTTCAACCTGGCTTAGTTTGTTGAACGTTTTGGTATGACATCGTTGACAGCTTAGAAGCTGCCCGAAATCCACATCACATTTGTCCAAAATCGTAAGGTTCAAGTATCGATATACTTTTTGGGAATAACAGCTTCAGACATCCATCACGTATAGAAATGAATATTATGGATTCAAATTGAATTCAAAAAGATTTTTTCCCTAAAAACGAGGGCATCTTTAAAACTTTCAAAAGAAATTACAAACAAAAGTAACTCCATAATAAATATTTCAAATAAAATCACTTTGAACAAAACAGCTATTTTTGCTACATGTTGCAAAAAGTAGATTTTTTAAGCACTAGTCCTAAATTTATCCAACGAGGCTTGCCGAAATGAATAATAACGTCGAGTGCTAAAAAATCGAGTTATGCATACACAATTTTTGGCAATACCTCAAAATATTCTTAAAAATTCAGTTTTTCAGCTTAAAGAAACAAAAAAAAACCACCGATTCAGATTGTTGAGAGAATTTCACACAAGAAAATATTCCGTTGAGAATTTTTGTTGTATCGTTTTGTGCTCTTCAAAAATTTACCAAATTTAAAATTAGCAAACACTAAAAAACGTTGACTAAATAATGTCTAAAATAAAAACCTACTCCAGAGCTACATCGATTTTTAAAAATTATGTGAAATAATAAGGCGTTCTAACTCTAAATCGAGACCGTGCTAGGTTAAATCAGAATCGATATAGTGCAGGTATATCTAGAGTGTCCGTTTTCCGTCGTTCCCGGAAATCGGGAAATCAGGCGATCCTTTCCCGGAAAAAGTTGAAAATGAATATTTTAACACATTTCTGCTTACGAAACCTTATCTGTATGGTATTTTAAATGTTTAAGGTAGTAAATAGTATTTAAAAACATTCTGAACTTTTAAATTCCTCAAAAATTCAATAAGCAATAATAAAACCCAAGACCCAAAATCACAAGTACTTTTACCGACAAAGTTGACTGATATTTGCTACAGAAATTTGGAAAAATTGAGAGAGATTTTTCACTATCGATAAAAGTTTGTTATCTGGAATTCAGGTTATTCATCGAATGTCGCAAATTGACAAATGACTATTTTTTTTTGTTAAACGTATATTATTTTTTGCCGAGGATTTTGCTACTGTCAACAGTTTGCAAAACGGAAGATCTTAATGAGTTGCAAAATAGAACATTCAGAATCTTTTCCTAGCGTTTTTTTCATTGGAATCGATTGGTTGTATAGATTCTTTGTCGTTTTTCACATTTACAATTATCTGTCGAACGAAAAAGAACTTTTTTTTAATTAAATTCGATTTGTTTATCAGTTTAAAGGAAAAAAAAATTAGTCTCAGCCATATTTGAAGGAAGAACTATCATGCTCCTTACTCAATCTGATCTATTTTTTTCAATACAGTTTTTAGTTTTAGTAACTTAGCACTTTTAATTGGCTTCGACAATTTCAGGGGGTTTTTTTGCGTTTCCCGGAATTCAGGAATTCACGATTGTTTTTTACCCCCGGAACATCCTGATCGAGAAATCCCGGGTAGAACATTCTAGGCATGTCAACTCATTGAGATGTGTAGGCCGCATATTATTTGTTTCTTAGCTTATAGGACGCCGAGAAAATTAGTTGAAAAACGGAAAATAAATATTTCGATATTAGTTAAACGTTTTAATAAGAAATAATTACAAAAATTATTAGAAAACATGAAATAAAATTGTTATTGAAATTTTATTAAAAATTCTTTGGAGGAGTTTGATTATCTTGCTAAAACAGCAACGTTGGCTCATTTTAATAATTATGTTGAACCACAAGTACAGTTGAGAAAATTAAATTGGTATGAGAATTATACGAATTTTGGAGTTAAAATGATCATTTAGATGACAAGCATGCTGTATGGCAAATTTGAAATTGCGTGCGTTTTTTTTTAAATAAATTCTGAGATGTCAAATTCCTAGTTTAGCTACCCTGGCGCATACTGTACTACTACGTTAACGGCAATTGACAGATGATGGTTACCCAACAAACATATATTGCTGAACAACCGCTGAAACATTATCTATAAATAGTTTTTAATCAGCTATCAGACTGTAAAAAGCTACCAAAATTCTTGGAAATGCTGCTGTTCAGCCCTTAACCATCAAAAGGAATGATGACCGATGTCTGTCCGATGTTTGCCAGCTTCTTTTCCCCTCTCGTGTTGTTTTTTCTTCATTTAACCTCGTCTCCAACTTCGAACCTACGACTTCTTTGCCCCATGCTACAGAACGCCAAATCAACCATGAACTCTGCTAAGCAAAACAAAAGAGTCGTACTTAAACAACCAAAATAACGCCCAACCAAGGTCAATTTCATATGAAGATATTGAAAATGAAATGCTTTCAGAACATTAAGGTTCATTTCTCAGATTATTTAAATAAGCAAAATGATAGTTATAAGTTTCGAGTAATTAGAAGATGAAAAAAAAAATTCTCAATCTATTCGCTATCGAAAAATGTTGAACTATTTGCCATCATGCATTGATTGATAAATAAATGACCAACAGATAGTTTGTTATGGCTGAAAAAGCGTTTTCAAAGCTGCCCTTGTACAGCTAACGTCTGTCAAATGAGAATGGTGTAAAAAATAGTTGAACAAAGGCTGAACAACTGTCTGAAATTCTTCAGACAATTTTCCCCTGCTTTCTAGTGGCTGAAAAAAAAACTTCCTTCACGCTGAAACAGCTTTAAAGTATTTATTTTCTCAGCCAACAAGCTGAAACAGCAACCATCACTATAACACAGCATATGCTCAAATAATAGGCATTCTAAATCAGAAAAAATGTTTGTTGGGTAGAGCTCATACACCCAAATTTCGGGGTCGTACCCCTGTATGAAAATCCATATGAGAGCTCGTACACCCAAAACATATATATATTCAAAAATCGTCAAAAATCGTCAAAAACATACTGCAAAACTATTTTCGCATATTTTTTAATGGGTAGGTAGATCCTTAGGTAGCATTTATTTTGATCAAATTTAAGAAATTCTAGATTTGAAGGAATTTGCTCAACTTAGTATAAAAAATCACGAAGAAACATTTCCTTTTCAGCTGCAAAAGAGAAAAAAAATGTTCATGCCAATCGAAGTGAAGAGTGTCCAACATCAAATTGCAACACTTTACAAACGCTGTAGAAAATCACTCACTGAGTATTTTTGCTTCAAAATTGGCAATAAAAAAGCTTATAGCGTAAAATTTACAGGGTTTTATAATTTCTGATGTTTTTTGAAAGTTGTAAAAATACAAGGATCAATGCACCATTTCGATTAAGATTCATTCGTTAACTAATCAAAGGATGCCCTGAAGTGATATGAAGCCGAAAAAGTCACAGTGGTATCCAAGAACATGAATTCTCCCAACTCCCAATGCACCAGAACTAAGACCCATTGAAAATACTGTGCAATTTTAAAGCAAGCACTCAGTGAGCATTTCACAGACATCAATTTTGTGGAATAAATGACGAAAAAGTGGGTTTCTGGATAGTAGAACCTCCTTTCAAATGTTACGCAATTTCATTTGAGTATAGTTTGGCCAAATCTACGATTTTTCGAAAACGTTATAAAAATATACCAAAAGAAAAAAATGTCAAACAATTCATGTCTGAAACTTTGAAAAAACTCGGTCAACTAGTTTTTATAATCCCATCCCAAGTTCAAAATTCTGCTACACTTTTTCAAATTTTTTTCACTTGTGCATAAAAATTCGGGTCTTAATATTAAACTCATTTAGTAGAGTGTGCTTCTACAATTTATATTGCCGAAATTGTATTCCTTTTTTCGAATTTCGGATTCTGTATCCAGTACAGGAATCTTGATTTTTAGTTCAAATAATCATCAGAAAACAAAGATGAATGCTGCTTTGAATCTTTGGTTCAAATATGGTTTTGCATTTTTTTTTCGAGATCATATGCATTTTTTATATTTTGATGATAGTTTTTGAATATGAAAAAAAGAAATTTTTTTTTAATATTCAAATTCGAAGTTCTTAAACTTAATTCTTACACAAAATTCAAACATTAAAAGCTTCGATATGGCAATCCCAAATTGAAAGATCCAGATTATTAGAAAATCATTTTTTAATTCATATTCACAATACAGATTAAAAATTAATAATTTTAATAGTGAATTTAGATGAAACCTGAGCTACAGAATAAAAAATAATAGATTCATGAGCGACGGCTTTAAAACTTGGCCCATAAATTTTTGATCTGAAATATGATTCGGAAATCGTATTTTTTGTACATTTCAGAAATCGTTTGGAAATTCAGATACAGATTCAAAGCGCAAAAGTTGACCTCAGGTTGATAATGTAGATTAAAAATTCAGAAAAAGATGAAAATGAATTTACAATTAACTTAAATTGTAGTAGAACTTAAGAGATCATGGACTTGAGATTGCTTGTCTGTTCAATTTCAAGATTTCAAATTTTAAATCAAAATTAGTTTGAACGCAATTCAGCTGAAAAACACCAATAAAAAGTAGAATTTGATTTATTTGTTTTATGCGAAAATCCCAAATTTTATTTTATAAAATCATCCACAGAATTTTCACTATGAAATTGATTCTTTATGCAATATTTTTTGTGTTTAAGAAGTTATGTGTTAAGTTAAGGTTGCCGGCTTGCCCGGTTTTATTCGTGTTTGCCAGGATATTTAACACAAAATTTGACCAAAAGTCCAACCCGGCCCGTTTGCCGGATTTCAGTTAAAAATACCCGGATTTTGCACGGATTTTTTCATATTATTTGCCAAAACAAACAAAAAAAAAACAAATTTTAAAGTAAATTTTTTTATTTATGCGTCAAAAACGAAATTTTTTGAACAAGTTTGATAAAAATAATCATGAATTTTTTTTTGAATGCGTAAAATACGATTTGAAAATTGCTGATGAAAAAAAAATTGTTCATGTTTTTTTCCTGGATTTGTGTTGAATAATTCCTGGATTTAGACCAAATTTGGCCGGATATTGCCCGAATTTTAAGTCGACATTCAGGAATCAAATGCCGGATTTTGTCAGGTTTTAAGATAAAAATAGCAGGGATTGTCCGGCTCGGGTACCTGCTGAAAAAATTCTGGCAACCTCATGTTAAGTACATCAAAATTCGGGATTTAATATTTCAAAAATCAATAGACAAAATTCTGCCTATTTAATATTTCTGAGTTACGGAAAGTGTTGTTTTAAATAAGTAGAATGAGGATTCAAATTAAAAATAAGATTCAAATATTGAAATTATGCTTTTTAATGGAGCATACTAGCGGCAAGCGAAAAAGCGAGATATCTCGTATTTGGCCTGCAATGTGTTAATACTGAAGTTTTTTTTAAGCCAAACTTCAAACTAATATCATTAATTTGGTTTGAGATTGCATCAAGCAAATGTGATCCGAAAATCTTTTTTTTATATTTGATTAATTTTCAACAAACGTTAATATCTTTAAATTTGCAAAATAGTTTGGAAGATTGGACAGAATAAGTTTTTTTTAAGAAATGAAAGGCTCTTCTAAAAAAGCTTATTTTACGCTCAAATCAACTTAGTTTTATCTACCAGGCAAACAAGTTCAAAGATTTTGACCATCGATGAAAACGAATTATGCTCACCATTTAGGTTTAGGACCTATTTCTAAACTTAAGATATAATACGAAAGTTTTTAACGTAAAAGAACTCAAAAATAAATAATCGTATAGGTACACACATAATTTGTTTTAATTCCTTTGTATTCGCGCATTGTTGGGTAAAAATCATAGGTAAAAATCAGTCACCACAACCCTCCCTAATTGAGCCGATTTTTCCACGGCACTAATATCAACTTTTGTTTCTCAGAACCAAAAGTTCATAAAATTTGAGTTATTAATGCAACACGGAGATTCATTTATTAACTATAAAAAGTCTTATTTTTGGATTTCAAGAACTTTATTTATTTATTTTTGTTTTTCAATCAAAAACAACTCTTTTTTGAAAAATGTATGAGAAATCGCTTATCGTTTATCGCTCTCATTTGTAAATTGATGGATACCCGAACCAAAATAGTTTTCCAATTTTTTTTCTTTTAACGTTATTTTTATTATATCTTTTCTATATCTACAAATTTGTTATTTTACAGATAGGGCTGGTCTAGACTGAAAAAAAAATTTGTTCATCTTGTACACATAGGATAAAAAACGGCCCAAAAAACCCTTCCACCTAAAAACCAACGTGACCTGTTGCTTCGGGACGATAAAGTTCATCGATCCCTGTTTTCTCGCGAATCTGACAAAGCCTGCAGCGATTTGAGAAAAACGGTGCAAGGAAAATAAAAGTGGACGAAAAGAAATTCCGACTCCAGGTCAATATTGACCTCCATCAAGAAGGCATCAGAAGGGGCAGAGCGGCCTCTCTTTTGCATTTGGCGGTTTTTATAACCATTTTCAGGTTGCAAATTCGGTAGATCCTTCCCGGCGGCAAGAAAAAAAATACCAGCAAAACAAAATACGGTCGGTCATAACGATTAACCGTAACATCATTCGTCACTTTTGCGAGTTTTTTGTTGTTGTTTCGGAGTTCGGCATTTAAAACGGACGGCTACGCCTCTGGGATGAGCAATTAGGGTGTGATTTTTTTTTTTGTTTTTTGGAGGGGGAACGAAAGGGTCACTTTACAGTTATTTTCTGGTGAAAATGATATATGCCTTAACCTACATATAGGGATAGGTTCGTATGATATTACCGGGAAATGTTGATAGATGAAACGCTATTAGCCGAGGAAAAAGGTAGAAATTATTATTTCTCTTAATATCATCAACCTCCATATTAAAACAGTTTATTTGAAGAAAACATTAAAAGTTTAAATTGCTATTTGATTTGAATTACTTCCAACCATATACTTTTGATAGCATGTTCACCATTTATTCTTCATATAACATATTCTTCATATTCTTCATATAACCTACTTGATAGATTTTCATAAATATAAGCCTATTGTCAAATTACCTCGAAATATTTTTCATTTACGTCTGGAAATTTTAAATGTTTTGACAAGATCTACAAATAAAATAAACTATATTCGTGAAGATCATATTATAGCAATCAACCAAATTTTTCGAAGCAAGTTTCCAATGGCCATATGAATTTTTACGAATCAATCAGTAGGAATGAAAAGAATTAAACCCCCCCTCCCCCCCCCCCCCCATGAGGATCCAAAGAAGCAAGTGAGGAATTCTACTCTACACTCAACATTTCAAATTCAGAATCAAATTATGTAGATATAGTAAAGTTATTGAAATGTAACAATCTAGACTAAAAATTAATGCCAAAACCTCAAAATCCAATCCCAATTTCAAAATTCTGCTTCATTTTTTCACAATTTTCTCACTTGTTCATTAAAATCCAGGTCTGAATATGCAAATTTAAGTAAATCAAACCAGTTTTGGAGGATCTATTTTAATTATTTCTATGACCCCATTTTCGGATTCTGTATCCAGTTCAGGATTCTGGATTTTCAGTTTGAATAGTCATAAGAAATTAGAAATGAAAAGCTGCTTTGAAATCCTGTTCAAAATTGGTTTTGCATTTTTATTCAAGTTTGAAAAATGTTTTTCGAGATAGAATGCATTTTCAATATTTTGATATAAGTTTTCCAAATATGAAGAAAAGAAAAATTTTGGTTTTGTTTTAAAAACTTTTATTATTAAAGTTAATTTTTACCCAAAATTCAAACATGTAAAGCTTCGAAACGGAAATCCAAAATTGACAACTCAGATTCATATTCTTGCAATTTATATTTCAATTCCGATTTAGATTTCAATACAGATTAAAAATAAATAATTCAAATAGTGAATTTAGATTAAACCTGAACTACAGAATTTAAATTAAAGATTCACGATTCATTTAAGCTCTAAAACATGGCTCATGAAATTTTAAACTTGAATTAAGATTCGTAAATCGTATTTTTTTGTACATTTCAGAAACCGTATAGAATCTGCGATACAGATCCAAAGCTCAAATTTCAAATTCAAGTACGGAATTCCGATTTAGAATGCAGATTTAAAATTCAAAAAAAATAAGCGTGTAAAAAATTTTACAATCAACATAAGTTTTGAGGAATTCAAAGAATCAAGTATCAAATTAACCAATTAAACCAAGTTTGTACACACAATTCAGCTGAAATGATAAATAAAAAATTTAATTTGCTTTGATTTTCTAAGTTTTGTTTAATGAAAAAACCAAAATTTTATATTTAAAAAATCATCCACAGGATAATCATTTCATTATGGAATTGGTTTTTCATGAAAAATATTTTAAGTTAAACAAACATGAACCTGATCTTCACTTAAAAAATCTGCACAACATTTGGTCTCTTATTTGGTGTTATTTGTGTTAATGTTGCAGTATATTAAGAGTCAAATTTCAAACTTAAATCATCAATTTGATTGAAGTTTGCATCAGGCAATTTTGATCCGAAAAAAGGAAAATCTTTGATTTCACAAAAGCTTTTTAAAGTTTGAGCTTGTTTGATTTGAGCAAAGAATACTTTTATTTTAGAAATAGTAGGCTCTCCCCAAAAAAAAAAAAATTTGATGCTCAATTCAACTAAGTTTGATATACCAGACTTTTATACAAATTCAAAGATTTCAGCTCACTTTTGAGGTTTTTAACCAATTTTCTAAAGTCACGATTTAACACGAGAACTTTGAATGTAAAAGTTCTTAAAAATGAAAAACCACATTTTTACTAACATAACTTGATTTAAATTTTTTGTATTTGTGCATTGTTGAGCAAAAATCAAAGGTAATAATCAGTCACCTAAATTCTGAATCATTAAATAAAGATGAATAAAATTTCAAAAGCAGAAGGACCACAATGAATTGAAATAAAAATTGAAATTGTTAAAAGGATAAAATATTTTAAAAAACTTATAATTGTCATATAAGCAACACAATTTGCAATTAATTTGTAATTTTTTCTAAATAAAAGGATTCTGGAATATTATGTATGATAACGTTTTTGATTTTTTAATAAGCATAATCTCAATGTACTCTTTTTGGCCTCACAACAAATGATACCTGCAAAATAAATAGCTACATGCTAAAATTAAAAATATAATCGAATCACGAAATTTGAAAAATTATATAAAATATTCAAAGAATTGGCAAAATTATAAGTTTTGAAATTTTAAAACTTAAACTTGTTTAAATTTTTTGTCATTTTTGTCATTTTTGTCATTTTTGTCATTTTTGTCATTTTTGACATTTTTGTCATTTTTGTCATTTTTGTCATTTTTGTCATTTTTGTCATTTTTGTCATTTTTGTCATTTTTGTCATTTTTGTCATTTTTGTCATTTTTGTCATTTTTGTCATTTTTGTCATTTTTGTCATTTTTGTCATTTTTGTCATTTTTGTCATTTTTGTCATTTTTGTCATTTTTGTCATTTTTGTCATTTTTGTCATTTTTGTCATTTTTGTCATTTTTGTCATTTTTGTCATTTTTGTCATTTTTGTCATTTTTGTCATTTTTGTCATTTTTGTCATTTTTGTCATTTTTGTCATTTTTGTCATTTTTGTCATTTTTGTCATTTTTGTCATTTTTGTCATTTTTGTCATTTTTGTCATTTTTGTCATTTTTGTCATTTTTGTCATTTTTGTCATTTTTGTCATTTTTGTCATTTTTGTCATTTTTGTCATTTTTGTCATTTTTGTCATTTTTGTCATTTTTGTCATTTTTGTCATTTTTGTCATTTTTGTCATTTTTGTCATTTTTGTCATTTTTGTCATTTTTGTCATTTTTGTCATTTTTGTCATTTTTGTCATTTTTGTCATTTTTGTCTTTTTTGTCTTTTTTGTCATTTTTTTGTCATTTTTGTCGTTTTTGTCATTTTTGTTATATTTTTTTGTGAGAAGTCATGATTGTTATAGACTGTTTCATTGAAATTCCGTTTTTCTTTTTATTTTTGATTTTCATGATCGTTCAGAGTGCTGTTTAATTATATATTTGTTTGTTCATTAGTCAAATACAATTCAAAAGGTCTGAAATCAATGTTCGATCTACAAGATATAAAATGGATAAAATTTTTAAAGTTTTTGTTTAAATATTTTTACAGCACTTACAGTGTTCTAAACTCTGATGGACCATCATCGTCTACAGATCAGGCTTTGAACAGTCAAAAACTTATACACCGTCTGAAAAATGGTACTTGACGATGAAACTGAAAAGGAAATTGGAATAACTGGACCATCCCGTATCGGGGCACCTGTCCGGTGTCTGACCGGCGAGTCGTCCATGGCCAAATCTGGGGATCCGTCAAACAAACAACAATCACCGGTGCTGCCATCGGCCAGTATGCGGGAGGAAAAGGCCAAACCATCCCATGGATAAGTGGCTTTAACCCGGACCATTACTAGGCAAATTCACAAAAGTCAAGTAACGGTTTAGGGTCTCGCTCGTGAAGTCTGAGGTGAATCGTAGAATCGGAGTAGAGAGTGAAGAGTAGGATACCAAAAAAAAAGGAACGAATCAGTTCACAAAAAATAATACACCTTGATGCGTTCTAAGACGAGCCGACAAACCGTCATCCACCTTCTTTTCCGCCTCAAAAGTATCGTTGATCGACATAGCTCTGGTACAAATTCCAATATTGTAAAGTAGATGTTTTGGGCATTTTTTTTTTATGTTGTCTTCCTCTGATGCCCAGCCATTTGGGGAGTCATCTTCGCGGATGCGCACAGGTCCATCATTTAGGCTGGTGCTTTCGAATCACAGGTAGGATAGGTAGCAAAAAAAAAGTAGAAAGCCTCTTCAAGTAAAATTGACGAGCCCCATCAATAACTGGCCGGTAGCACAAACGTGATTTTCGGGATCTGATCCCGTCTTCAACGAAACATAGCAAATTGAAACCCAGAGAGAAAGAAAAAAAAACCCACATAAAAAAGATCGCGGGAGCAGCTCCGCTCAATTCTTTCAAACATATCATTATCTGGGGTAAATGAAACATTATTAAAATCAATGATTCGCTGGTAAATCTTCCCTCTTCCCTCTTGATGGCCGGCAGTTCGCTGCTGGTGGATCTCGATTTGGATCGCTTCGGACCAGTTAATGACCGTTTGTGGGGGTCCGTGGTTCGATTCGATTGGGAGTCTCCTTGCCCGGTTAGGTACTTGAGCAAACGAATTTTCGATTGTATTCATCGGTACTTTACACCCTTAACTTTGTTTTTTTTCTTACACAATGCTGATAAACATGGAAGAAAGAGGAAAAAATGATCTGGAAAGAATCAAACAAAGTCTAGAAAATGAATTATTGGGTCGATTGAAAATCGGTTTGGAAAAAGATCAGGTACCCTTATTATACGCATTAAGCAATTTATTCAGTCAGTCATTAGAAGGTGGAAACTTAGAAATAAAAAGTCATTTATTTTGATGGAAAATATGGCACATAAACAAAACAAAACAACAGTTATAATGACTTTCTGGACTTTATTTAATCGAAATTCACTCCGTCTGATAGAACTATGATGATTTTTAAACAAACAAAAAAATCAATAACAGAGTATTTCACTTCTTTATTCCCCTTAACATTGATTACAAGTGTATAAAACATTGAAAAGCTGTTTAGTAAGTTGAAAACTTAAATTTTTACATTTAAAGTTTAGTTTATAAAGTTGTTAAAATATTTACTTTTTCATCTGTTTTCAAGTTTTTTCTCATTAAATTTTTTTCAGAAATATTAGTAGCGGATGACATACAAATTTTCTCTAATTCTGGAGATTAGGCAAAAATTAATTACTTGCCCTCTTCTTTAGCTCTGATTTTTTTCTAATTTGATATTGCGACTTGGGATCGTAAAATGCCTGTTGATAACAACTCGATTTTAAAATTTTAACTGATATTTTTTTTAATACCGACCAATGCTTTGTAACTAAATATATCTTCATTATTGCCTCATATAATGAAAAATACCATGTTTATATGAACACTGCCTTTTTCGTGAGGTAAATTATCTTTTAACAAATAGTCTTATCACGCCTTATGAAGCAGCAATACTTGAAGGTAAAACTCTTAACATTAACGCGATGTAATAATTTTCCATAACGAGAGAAGCATGAATTATGTTTACGAATGTAACGCCATAATTGATATTATTAAACTGCTAAGTTATATGTATAACCAGCTGACCCAGTGTGTTTTGCTACACCGTTATGGCTTTTTCCTATGTACTCAATGGAAGAAGGGTGGTGACTCAAATAATAATGGAACTATAGCTCGTGCTCTAATCCTTTTCAATATGAAATTTGGTTCTTCTTAGATAAGTGCTCGAGTTGTGCCAAAAATATATATATGGAAGCCTCCTTCCCGTAATCATCAAACCATTTTCCGTATCACATGCTCGTCCATGCCAAATTTGGTTCCATTTGCTGGATTAGTTCTTGCAAAAAAATTTAAAGGAGGCCCCCTCTCTTGTTCATCTCCCCAATGGAAGGGGAAAGTAACCAAATATTAAGGGAATTATTTATCGTTTCCGTATTCCCTCCCATGCCAAATTTCGTTCAATTTGCACGATTCGTTCTTCAGTTTTTTCACAAAACTGTATGGGAGCCCTCCCTCCCTGCCCTCCCCTTATGCGAAAAATTGTAAGGGAGCTCACCTCTCCTCTTCCTATCTCCCCGCTGGAAGGAGAGAGGGGTCAGTAACCATAATAGGAACATTCCCCGACCTTTAATACCCTCACTAGCTAAGTTTCCCACAAATTGATTCAGTAGACAGACAGACAGACAGACAAACAAACAGACGTGGATTCTGAGTATATGATTAAAATTAATGATTTAACATTTAGACTTTAGGGAAGAATGAGGAGAATTGATTCCTGGAAGAACTTGATTTTTCTGCTAAACCTAAAAATTGGAATGTCTCACAAAGACCAAATGTTCTAGAAAAAAATACCAAATGGAGCAAAACAAAAATGGTGTGAGCTCAAAACATTATCAACAAATTACATTTTGAGTTATTGAACTTTGTTTGAAAAATTCAATCACTTCCCAATTAACAATTTTAGCTTTATTATGGTCAGCAAAATTTCGTTTGGACTATTGCATTAATCTTCATAAAAAGCTAAAGCGCATTCTATAACATCACCTGGACTCTAATAAAGCCAAAATTAGGCTATTTGGCCCTACCCTAGAAACGTCATCATGACATATCTTTGTTGGTCATCAATTCTGGTCACCAAAGCTTTTAAAAAGCTATTATAAAACATGTTAGGAATTTTTTTTTTTCGATTCTGTGAGTTCTCGGAGTTTTATTTTTTTTCCAGCAACCAAAATGGTTGATGAATGATGATTGCATTATTGAGATATTTATGATTTGGTAAAATTAATAGCCAAAATACCAATGTTTTAACCATATTATGAGCCTCTTTTGTACTGCCAGTCAAGATTTTAGGTAAAATGTGTATGAAATAGTATCTTAAAATAAATGCGCCTCGTCAAATCTGATGGTCAATCATGATGGAATTGATGGAAAATGGGCTTGAAAAAATATTTTCCAATGCTTGCATTGTGAATCCATCAACATGGCGTCATTTTGTGCCCTTCGATTTTGCAACCAACATGGCGTGAGTCAATTCATAGTTTTATTATGGTTTAATGATGACCCCAAAAAAAGCTACGATTTGACGTTTCTCTCGCAAGCCAATCAATTACACGCTTAGGATGAGTTCCTAATTTCTGAGTTGTTAATCCTTAGTACAGTAAATGAGGACATTCATTTTAAATAAAAACGGATTGGTTGTTAATCACCCGTGGAATAAATCATGAGTTGAAGTCAAATTTCGTTGTCTGACGCCATCTTGAAATCCAAGATGGCGGCTTTCGCTGATCGTTCAAATGTTGTAAATGACTTAAAATCGCATGAAATCCCATCAATATTGGTATTGGGTGAAAGGGCTAAACGATTAGAAGTCGAATTTCGCTATAAGACGCCATCTTGAAATCCAAGATGGCGGCATCCGCTGAACTTTTAATGCTGTAAATGACCAAAAGTCGCATTAAACAACCACTATATGGGTATTGGTTGAAAGGGCTAAACTAGAAGAAGCCGATTTTTTTCTTTTCGACGCCATCTTGAAATCCAAGATGGCGTCTTCCGCTGAACTTTGAAATGCTGTTAATCACTGAAAATCACATGAAACTTCCACAAAATGGGTAAAAGTTGAAAAGGATCAACGAGTAGAATACAAATTTCGCAATTAGGCGTCATCTTGAAATCCAAGATTGCGGCTTCCACTGAACTATAAAATGATTGAAATCATTGAAAGTCACTAGAAATTCCTACAATATGGTCATTGGGTAAAATGGCTTAATCAGTTTAAGTGGAATTTCTCTATCAGATCCTCTTGAAATCCAAGATGGCGACTTTCGCTGAACCTTAAAATGCTGTAAATAACTAAAAAACCGCATGAAACACCCACAATATGGGTATTGGCTAAAAGGGCTAACCTAGAAGAAGTCAAATTTTGCTATCAGGTGCATCTCGAAATCCAAGATGGCGGCTTTCACTGAACTTTAAAATGCTGTTAAACACTGAAAATCGCATGAAACTCCCACAATATAGGCATTGTGTGAAAGGACCAAACGAGTAGAAGTCGAAGTTTTCTATCAAACGACATCTTGAAATCCAAGATGGCGGCATCCACTGATCCACAAATTCTGCAAATGACTAAAAACCGCACGAAAGCTTTACAATATTGGTATTCGTTGAAAGGGATAAACTAGAAGAACCAGACCCTGATTGTTTTTGGCAACCCGCTCGAACATTTTGTGTTGTTCAAATCGAACGATTCTTTCCTCAACTTTGTTTTTTCTTTGTACTACATTTTTTATCATGTTTTTGATGCATTTAGCACTTTTCTTGTTTTGTCGATAGTTTTTGTTTTTTGCCATTTGCTATTTATGTCATTGTATTATGTCTATCATGCTAATATGTCTAAATTGTATTGGTCCCATTAAAGCGAAAACTATAAGGTTATGTTGTTTCTGTTATTTGTTTGATTTAGGGACATGTGCCAAAATCGGATATTTCCAAAATCGAATGTTGCCAAAAACGCTCGGGGTCTGTATTGTGGTTGCTTTGTGCGATTTTGGGTCACTTACAGCATTTTAGAGTAAAGCGGAAAGAGAAAATCGACTGCTACTCGTTTAGCCCTTTTACCCAATACCAATATTGTTGAGGTTTCATACGATTATAAGTCATATACTACATTTTAAAGTTCAGTGGAAACCACCATCTTGAATTCGGATGGCGTCAAATAACGAACTTCGACTTTTACTGGTTCATTTCTTTAAACTAATATCCATATTGTAAGGGTTTGAGGCGATTTTCAGTCATTTACAGTATTTTCAAGTTGAGTGGTAGCCGCCATCTTGGAATTTAAGATGGCGACGGACAACGAAATTCGACTTCTTCTCGTTTATTACTTTCACCTAATAACAATGTTAATAAGGTTTCATGATATTTTTTCAGTTATTTACAATTTTGAAAATAAAAGCGGAAGCCGCCATCTTGTACTAATGCTGGAGTCAAGCAACAAATTTTGTTCCTCCTATTTGAACTCTTTCACTCAATACTCATATTGTAGAGTTATTCATTCCACTTCCGGTAATTCGAAGTTTTCATAGATTTTTATAATTTTTTATTATTTTAACTCAAAATCAACACACAGAACTTATCAAAAATGTGTAAAAATGGGAATTCTAATTCAAATATGTGCTATCTAATCTGAGCGTGTCCTGATTTGACATCTTGATCGAGAACTGTCACTAAGTTTTATGGCGGTTTAATAATCAGGCACTGAGTGCTATTATAGAACATGCAAAAGAAAGCTTGGAGCAAACTTCTAAGTTTGTGTTTTATTATAGTTTAAACAAAGCATTCCTAACTCTTTCTAAATAACTAAAACAGTATGTTTAATGGAAGATTTATGAGCGTTTTCAAAACTATCTAAAAACAGATGGTCGATTCAAGAATATAAGCATTTTGCATGACCATAATAAAACCATCATAAAACGAGCTGCACAAAAAAAGCCATAATAAAACCATAATAAAACATCGAAATGCTAGTTAGCTTGATCTGTGTTACTTGGGTTTATAATGTCTCTAAAATGTTTAAAATGTACCCGATCCATAGAGCATATTAAAAAAAATGCTTAAACCTTTCTCAATGAGAAATTTATAACTTATCCAGCAATAATTTTTTCCACAAATTTTCCAAATTTAAGTTTTTTTCAGTCTGAGGTAAATCTTTTTTTGATTGACAAACTTAATGAATTCGTTTTGAACGATGAAATTTTTTTTTTCAGATTTAAAAAAAATATTTTTTATATATTTTATTTTGATATGAGTACAAGCTTTATGAAAAACTGCAATACTTACATTGTTAAACAAAACACTGAAAATTATGGAATTTTCTGTAATTTGTTGTACAGGCAGATTTAATAAAAATTTTTTAATCAAAAATCAATTCCACAAATAACAACCTTTGGATGATTTTTTTTTTTCAAAATATAACCCGGTTTTATTCTTTCAAAAAAAAATGTTGAAATATACTCAAATTCTACTGCATTAAAAAATAAGAATTTTCCAGCAGAATTATGTATTCCAAATGACTTGCTGAAGAATTTTGAATTTCTAAATTGAATTTTTAATCAAAATTAAAAGTATGCGATCTCTTGCAATTTGAAATTTTCCAGCGAAACAGTTGTCTTTATAATTTTATCTTGATTGTGAAACTTATTCACCATTTGAATCTGAATCTGCGGTTCGAATTTTGATACTAAATCGGAATTCTTCACCTGAACTCAGGATTTGAATTATGATTTTTTTTCAGATTTTAGATTCCAAATCAAAAGTCTCATTATGAGTCAAGAATTATGAGTTTTAAAATTTTTGAATGAATTGAATAAACAAAATCGCACGATCTCATAACAGCTTTCCATTTCTATTTCCCAATGATGATTTGAAACGAAAATCGAGAATCCCAATCTGGATACAAAATCCGATAAATAATTTCAACTTGACATATTTCTTTCAATTTAGCATTTTAAAAACCTGAACACCCCTCATTTTGAAGGTGTGTAAGTGTGTGTGTGTGTAGAATGTTGCTCCTATTTTGATTTTAGAATTCACTCTTCAGTTGTCAAAATGCCGTCCAGGGAAGAAGAGCAGCGTATCAATATTTTGCTCGCGCATCGTTAAAATCCGAGCTACTCGCACGCAAAGCAGGCAAAACCGCTAAAAGTTGCCAAATCAACCGTTACAAATGTAATAAAAGTATTTGGGGAACGTTTGTCGACAGCCAGGAAGTCTGGATCGGGGGAAAATCGAAAACCGGAAGCCGCTGAGACGACAAAGAGAGTTGCCGGTAGTTTCAAGCGGAACTCTAACCTCTCTCTCCGAGATGCCGCAAATAAGCTGGGTGTATTATCTACAACCGTGCATAGAGCCAAAAAACGAGCCGGACTATCGACTAACAAAAAGAAAGTGACTCCAAATCGCGAGGATAAACAAAATACGACGGCCAAAGCGCGATCCCGGAGGCTGTACACGACGATGCTGAAGAATTTCGACTGCGTGGTAATGGACGACGAAACCTACGTCAAAGCCAACTACAAGCAGCTTCCGGGACAGGAGTTTTATACGGCAAAAGGAAGGAGAAAGGTAGCAGATATTTTCAAGCACATGAAACTGTCAAAGTGTGCGAAGAAATATCTGGTTTGGCAAGCCATCTGTACCTGTGGCTTGAAAAGCAGCATTTTCATAGCTTCTGGGACACATAAAAGAGTGTTTGAATAAACGTCTGCTGCCTTTCCTGAATAAACAAGGTTGTTCCGTACTGTTTTGGCCGGATTTGGCATCTGGCCATTACGGTAAAAGGCCATGGAGTGGTACGCCGCCAACAACGTGCAGGTGGTTCCCAAGGACAAGAACTCTCCCAACACGCCATAGCTCCCCCCAATTGAGAAATACTGGGCTATTGTCAAGCGGAACCTAAAGAAGACCAAAAAAACTGCTAAGAACGAACAGCAGTAGTAGTTCCAAACCCCCCTCCCTGTTCCTATGGCCATGTACATTGTTTTTGTTGGTTTTTACCAATCAGTTAAGTGTATGCATAATAGTGTTACTCGATATTTTAATGTGTTGGATATATAATTTTATTTTTAAAATTGACGTTATCATGTGTTACTCCCACAATTTCTCCAAAAAACTGTTGAATTTTAAAATGACAACGTAATTGAAGCTGCAATTTAAATTATTCATATTCAAACTGCAAGTAAAAAAGTTGACCAAAAATGTTGTGGAAAAATTGAGCTTTATTTTTTATAAACTAGTGTTTAAGTTTGTCTTTCGGGCTCCGCAATTCAAATTTTATCATATCATTCGACTTTTTTTTTACTTCTTTAAAAATGTGCAAAAGCAAAATACCCCCCCCCCCCCCCACTTTTCTTAAGAAAGCGAGCATTTTATGCATTCACTATAGTTGAACCAAATCTTGTCGATGAGTTTTGGTTTGTTTATTTCTGATAGTTGATTGACTAATTGTCATCGAATTTTCTTGAAAAAAAAAATACCATAAGAGTGTAGCATATGTTTATATGTACCTGTAGCAATTTGTAAAAAAAATCGTTTATTTATCAAAAATCCAGGCTATATTCCTGCATAGTAAAATGAAACATACGTGCAGATAACTCGAGAGATCATTCCTGATAAAAAATTTATCCTCACAATAAAGTTTCAGTTGAAAAAGTGTTGTTTTTGGTAAAATGGACCTTGCAGACTTTGTATTTTAAGAATGGGGAGAACTGCATAAAGCTATTTTAAAACTACGTTTACACAAGTTAAAATAGAACATATGGAAACGCCTTTAAAAATATACTTATGAACCACAAAAATACAATCTACAGTTCAAGTCCAAAACTATTGGGTAAAATAAACATTTTAAACATCAAATAGCTTCAGCATTTAAAATTCAAAACTTCAATTACAAAATCTCAGTTAAAATTTAAAAAGGAATTGAATTTTTTTTCTGATAAAAATACAAAATCTAAAATGATACCAAAAATTGATGTAAGTTTTCTTAAACTAAATTGAGTATTGAAGAGCAGAATCTCAATTATGACCGTAATTGAAGGAATGATTCTATTCTCAAATTAATTTTATAGAAATCGAATAGTCGACAAAATTAAAAATAAAATAAAGCTTCTTTTATTCCCCGAAATAAACATTAGAATAAAGATCATGATTCCAATATTAGAATTCAAATCAAATCAGTTAAAGGATAAAAAAATAACACAAATTTCAACAATAAATTGTTAGAAATCAAACTATTTTTTCTTTCATATTTCTATTTTTGATTTCAACAATTTAGAGTTATAAATACTTGATAAATAAAATTCAAAATTGGTTTATCATTTCAACAACTTAACTCGAAACTCACTGTAGAAAAAAAATTGACTATTTGAATAAAGAGCATTTTTGTCATTTCTTTAATAGAAACGACTCAAAATTTAGGAAAAATAATAAGCATTGAAATACCTAAGTAACCATAAGCATCAAGGGGGGAGTAGGGTCTAACACTTAAAAAATTGATTTAATTTTTTTATTTTCTTATTGTTGAACATTTCAAGAATGTTGTGTCAAATTTTAAAGTCAATCGAGGCAAAACTGTGAAATTATAGAATTCTATCTCCTCTTGTCTAATACTGCAAGAGAGATATAGAGCAGAAACTTCAAATGCGTTTTTCTCGAAAGCACATTTTAAAAGTAAGTGGACATCGTCATTTGAAAACCCCAACGATTTTCTTTTATTTTTTTTTACTTTGGGGAGATTTTACCTGAAAAAATGGCGGATTTTTTCGTGAAAAATCGTAGTTTTTACTTCAAACAGCCAGAAAAATTTCAAAATTTTTTTTTTAAGTTTAATAAAATCGTTGGGGTCCAAAAAAACATCTATTAAAAATATTTTGCTCTGATTTTTTGACTTCAGATGATTCTGTGCTGAGATACAGCGTCCACCGCAAATCCTGTTTTCTAAAAGGCATCCTCGAAAGTGCTCCGTCACCGGCTCATTTTTCAATATTTTTCTACGAAAAAATTACTAAATGTTCTTTTAACAATGCTTTGTATAATGCAAAAAATTTGAATATCTTTGTTTGAACGATAGCTCTTAAATAATTCGTGAAAATAGTGTTTTTTTTACCCGTCACATGCACATGTAGAGCTACTATATAAAGTTAACAAGCATTAAGAATGTAGCACTAAAACTTCCTGTTAATCCTAATATTAAGCTTTTATAACACTTTAAATCTTAGGTGTGACCCGAACAGTACTTGAAGTACGGGTTTTGTCACCTAACTTATCAGCACCAAGAGTGGTCGAAATGGTAAATGGTAAATGGTCATTCAGCAGGTTGATTGATGTTGTAGATTATGATTTTGTCCTGTCGAGAGTGGACTGTGCTGCGCTTCAAGAAGACATCAACAGACTACTGGCATGGTGTGGAAAACATGGGATGGAAGTAAATGCCGATAAATGCAAGTGTATCAGCTTTTTTAGAACCAGAACTTCCTTGGTCTTTGAATACGCTTTTAGTGGCACTCGGCTTGAAAGAGTTGTCACCATTAAGGATCTAGGAGTAACCTTTGATCAGAAGTTCTCGATTAATCAACATATCGCGACAAAAACAGCTAAAGCCTTCGTTTGGATTTCTGCGACGAAATACTGTGAGTTTTGAGGACCCATACGCTCTCAAGACAGTTTTCTGCTCTTTAGTGCGAAGTGTCTTGGAATATTCGGCGCCAGTTTGGGCACCCTAGCACTCTGTTCATATCGAACGAATCGAACGAATTCAGAAAAAAATTCTTCTGCGTCGGCTGTCTTGGCAAGACCCCGTAAGACTACCGCCTTACCCACAAAGGTACGCTCTTCCGTCTATATCGTCTCTGAGTCAAAGAAGAACATTTTTGCAGAGAATGATTGTATACGATATCCTGACAAACACTGTTGACTGTCCATAATTGCTGCAAACCTTGAGTTTGCACGCCGTTTGCCCAACCAAACCAACTTCTGACTACCTAGAAGCAGAACAGTTTTTGGACAAAACCACCTGCTTAATCGATGTTGTCAGGTCTTTAACGATGTGTCATACTTGTTTGACTTCAATGTATCAAAACCAATGTTTAAATGTGCAATCCGTGACCTTTCCTATCTTTAACATAACTTTAATTTAAACATAAATTAATTTTAATACTCGGTCTGTATGACGGCAGTCAGAGACTTATAATAAAATAAAATAAAATTTTTTGTTCATTTTGATTAATCAAACAATAATTTCCCATTTGAATTTCCGTTTCACATCAATCATGATCAATCAATTAAATAATTAAAAGGTGTTCTAAGTAGGGGGAAGTGTTCCTAAATGCGCATGTTGGGTAATATGCGCATACAGCCGATTGACGATATGGCTGGATATTCAACGTATCTAATCAGTGCAGTTTGAGGGTAATACGCTATTGAAACATGGCATGAAGAAATTGGATGGTTATATAAAGCCAAAAAAAATTTAAAAATTCCAACAAGATTTTTGTCAGTTTTGTTGTAATATATTGAACTTTAATTATCGTGCGTACAGAATCTGTGAACAAAAATTTTAATGGTTTTTCATTCTTATTCATCTGGAAAACGGAAATTCAACAAATTAAAGCTTTTGGCAAAGTTGTGAATGATTAGATATTGGAATAAGAGACAGGTTCTGAATGCCCATATCAAGGCAGGTTAAATGCCTTTATCAAGAAAAACAGATTAGTCTTATCAATGTTTTACATTTTATCATTTAAACATTAAATCTACGTTCAAATCACGATCTTACTGCGAAAAAAGAAGAACTTCATACTGATCCGATAAAAATACGATATGAACAAAATATTTCCATGAAATATGGCCATAAGGCATACCTAACTAAGTTTCATGCAAAAGAACTAGTGATGTAAAAAATTTCACCAGAATTTCAGCCTTGACGTATGCTTAACATCCGTTTCTACTATTTTCAATTAAATATTATCAAAATATTGCAAGTGTAAATGAAATATAGCTAAAAACATAAATATGCGCATTTAGCCCGCCAGTTTCG
Source organism: Uranotaenia lowii (assembly GCF_029784155.1). Classification (NCBI taxonomy): domain Eukaryota; kingdom Metazoa; phylum Arthropoda; class Insecta; order Diptera; family Culicidae; genus Uranotaenia; species Uranotaenia lowii. The sequence goes on along the minus strand of NC_073692.1, from coordinate 67,123,007 downwards.
GAAATCGGCTATTTTGACTTCTTTTATTATAAAATTATTTTCACAAAAACTGTAAGAGATTTTAACAGAAAAATTGCTCTAACTAATATAAAACAGATGTCCACTCATGTGTATATAGTTTTCAGACTCCTATCTATTGGAATAAGGGACAAAATGAGTGCTTTCCTTAATATGCGCATATAGCCCGCCTCTCCCCTATGCATTGTTAATGCTTTTATATGGCTGGCGCAAAATGACGTTATGATTGTGCTCTAATTCAGCATTTATATTGCTTACTAAAGGCTATATTGTGACGGCAGTTATTCAGCCCGTTATTTCGCATTATATAAGCATAAAGTGCAAAATAAGCTTAAATTCAGATTTATACATAGGAATACAGTGTTGCTTAAGGGCTATGTTTTAGTTCTTATGGTTACTTGGGTATTCAATTAAATCTGAGAAAAAAGGTTAACCATACTTCAATACTCGGATATCGAATGTTGGCGGATATGATTTTGAAAATTGAAGAATAAAAGACTGTATCATAATTTGCTTTGTATTGTTGTGATATCGAAAAGAAGAAATACTATTTTGTATCGGAAACTGATAACAATTATCTTTATTCTCGTCAAGTCATATAATTAAGTAAGGTTACAGTAGTAAGGTTACAGTAGTAAGGTTACAGTAGTAGTACACTTCAAAGTAGTAAGGCAACACTTCTTTTATGATTTCCTAAATGTTCACCTGGCATCTATTCCAGTGAACACTACAAATTTACTCTTCGTCGATTCTTATACCGTATTTGTTTTCACCACCCAAAGTGTTGCATCATCCACGCTGAAAACGAGCATGAATCCAGTTTTGCACCCACCTTTGTTTGTGTACGTGAAATCGGCAGTGTAAACAGAAAACATCAAGCTGTCAAAAATCCATTACAGCTGGTATTTGTTTTCGTTTGACTTCGAAAATTGAAATGAAATTTACTTTAGTTGATCTTCGTCTTTTAAATAATATGAAAATTTAAGCATGAATTTATATATTATGTTGAATTGTGAAGATTTCAAATTTATTTTGCTTGGTAGATTCGCCTCTGGCTCTGATGATAACTGCAATACCGGCTGATTCTGGGTGGTCTATGTTTGCTGCTGCTAGACTGCAGTTACCCCAGCTTCAAGGTTCTGGTATTTTGAACGTTTATTCCTCGCAAATCTCATCTTCGTTCGAGTACCTATTTCCGTTTTCAGATTACCAAAAAAAATTCTTGGAAGTCAAAATGGCGAACTCGGATCGCGGAAGTCGGGGGAAAAGGTTTTGCTAACAGACCGAAACAAACGAAATTCAAGCTCCCAATGCTGGTGCAGTCTCGAACTACCGTTTTTGAAGGACAACGGGTGGGAATCCGGGACTTGGCGCAACCGAGCATCGTCACCCTAAGGCACAGCTCGAAGCAGAGTAGTTTCGATGCAGCTGAACGCTTCTTGCTGTGGAGACCAACTTATAGGACCCTCCCGAACAAGAAAACTTTTCGGTTTGGGCGATTCCACCAGATCTTTGGGTTGGCCTTTTTGCACTCGGATTTGCTGCTCTTTTTCGGCATCGCCTGGAACCGATTGCAGCAAACCTTTCCTCTTGGGAGCGTTGTTTGCTTTGGAACGTGCCATCCAGGTGAAATTCTCCGCCTCTGTTGGAAACGGCACTGGTATTGAATCCGGAACAAGTTTCCGTTCTTCGGGATAATAAAGAGAAAAAAAACAGCTCGAACGTAATTTTTGCGGTGTAGAAACAAACCAACCAGCTGATATTTGTTTACAACGGGAAGCACGTGCTGTCAAAATTCATGATAGTATTGGTAAGAGCGCAAGCAACACCGAATATTTTCAGAGTGTTCCACCGTCCACTTTATGGTGCACTACCAGTGGACTACTCATCGTGAAAACGAGCATGAAAACAGTAAAAAGTGCACTACCGGTAGTGCCCCGGTGCACCACCACACGAAAACGAATTCTCTATTACAAACAATAGCGAATTGACGTTCTCTCTCACATGCGCCTCTCTGTTATTGTTTACAATTGCCACGCAGTTCGTCAGTACACTTTTATTGCAGCGAAGTAAACATCTTCGGCTCGCCGCGGGTGAGTTTTAACAGCTATCATATTTTAAAAATCTCTTTGGATCAACCTCCGTACTTGAATTTGAAAAAAAAAATCAGAATTAGGATAATTTTATAAATAATAATTTGATAAATTGAAGTTTCAAAACTGTGAAATTAGGAGTTTATCTCATAACAGTGGAAAAATATATTCTTTTCAAAATCAAAGAATTTTTTATCAGTGCCTTATAAAAGTTATGATTTGTAAATGTTTGTCTAAAGTTTGAAGGTATAAAACGTGGCTTTACCATTATACTGTTTGGTTTACCCATATAAGGTCTTCAGAACCAAAGGAGTAAAATTGCAGAAACTGCCAATTTTGAGTTTATAATTCATAATAGTTTATCATGTTTCAAACTAGGGGAGAATGAGGATACTTGATCCCTGGGGATACTTGATTCCTTAGCTATATCTTGAAACTGGAATGTCTTACAAAGATCTAATGTTCTAGAAAAATGTGCCAACATGAGCAAAATAACAATGCTTATAGTTTAAAGAATTTTAGCAAAATAATTGTTTGAGTAATTGAACTTTGTTTGAAAAATTTCACTAAATGTAACTTGAAGATTTTTTTTCGTCACTTTAAAATGTTCCTTACATGGGAAAATAATGAAAAAAATATTTGTTCCAATGTATCAATCGTTCGAACGTAAAATGAACTTCATTATGCCATATTTTCAAAGCAATGGAAAACTCTCAACTTTTTTCAGAAAGAGTTTTCTAAAATAATGATTATGGGTACAATTGATCCCCTAGAGTTGGGTACAATTGATCCCCCTTCCGAAAGGCATATTCTTCTTCTGAATTGATCGTTATGATTGCTGATTACGAAATTACTAATATATATCCAAAAACTAATATTTATCAAACAATTGTCTGAAGAAAAGAGCAAAAATAATTAATTTTCTCTTAATTATAAAAAATAGCGCCTTTAAGTATGCAATGTTATTAGCGTTGAGACGAAGTTATAGAATTTTCTTCTTATGTCTGCTATAGATTGTGAAATGAGAACAAACATTACCAAAATAGTCAAATAACATTCTATCTTGGGATTTTGTTAGATTTTTATACAAGGATTAGGATTCAGGAAGCCGAATAAAAGATCGAGTCTCCTTCAATAGGGGATCAAGTCTCCCCTAACTTCAGAAAAATCGCAATTTTTTTACTCCCACGAAAATGCTTCTAGTTCATCAACGGGTTCAAGTATCGTTCTAATTTTTGGAGCATAGAAACTTGAAGTTACAAGCTGTCAGAAAATGTCAAAGACGGCGAGTTGTAAAATTTTTCCAAAAAGATATGGTGAAAATTAGAAAAGGGGATCAAGTATCCCCACTCTCCCCTATTTGGTGAAATTTTCAGATTTATTTAATTTTTCTTTCATACTTTTCCGATCAAGCGAAAGTTACAACTCTCTGAAACATGGATATAAACATTTTCTCGAAAACAGCTTTGATAACGTATTACTCTTTGGCTCTCATATGTCACTTGCAGGGTTGGCATTATTCAACGTCATTAATCAAATGACTGTGACTGTTGAGCCTCTTGGTCCGTCAAACTCATTTGACTGTTCCTTAACGACCAGTCACTTCGTTTGCCAGTCATTCATTCCCCAGTCATTTGAAGCCAAAAAAATTTCCTAGCCAAGCAATCGCATTCAAACGACCGATGACGAAAAAGAAACGCATTTATTATTATTGTTGCTCCTGCCAGCAAGCCGAAGACGACCGAAGACGAGAAAGAAAAGCATTTATTATTATAGAGTTGTTTTTGACATTTCTTACCAGAGATGTTAAAATCGCGAGTCTACATACTCGCACTTTGCCCTTCTTTGCAGAACGATTTTATTTCGTTAAACTCAATCTGCAATGATGCTATCTAAAGTTCAACTCGGAAAGCATCAGGAAGTAAGCTTCGGGTAAACTCGGCAGGAGTAAACAGCAATCGGGGGCAGGGATGTCAACCTTCCAGATTTTGTCTGGATCTTCCAGACTTTTTGGACTTTTGCCAGACATTTTTTCAGGTTTCAAGACTTCCAGACTTTTGACATTTCTTCCAGACAATTCCAGACTTTTGGCTTAGGACGTAAATTGTTTTAAGAAACTATGAAAATTCAAAATGGTCATGGTAAAATATGGCAGTAAATGATAAGATTTAATAAATTTTGAATGCAGAAGTGGTTGAAAGCTAGGAATAATGATAAATGCTTGGAATTGTGCGTTAAATTGGCAGTCAAACAGAACACGTAAGTGATAGTGTCAGAAACAAACGGTTAGTGGCTATCTGCAACATTGGGTTCTGGCGACCAAAAAAAAAGGTCACCACCTTCCCAAAAGTACGCTATCCAGACTTTTCCACATATTTCCAGACATTTTTTCACAATCTCCCAGACTTCTTCGAAAAACAGTTGGCAACCCTGATCGGGGGAGAAACATCAGCGAAGCAAACGAACAGTTCAGCGAATTAAAGAAAAAATCGTTTTCGTTCGGCAGCCGAACACATCAATCGGACAACGCATGGGGGCGTGGCTAAAAGTGATAGATACAAGGGAACGGGAAACGAGCGAGAGAAGGGTGCGAGGAATGTTAACTCGGTCCGTCGGGCAACGATCGCTCGTGAGCATTCGTGTACGGTAAGCTTCGTTCTGTTGTTTCATTGGTGTGATTTTATTCCTGCGAGGAGGGGAAAACATCAACTCGGAACTGTTCTCTTCGTTTTGTGTGCAATCACGTCATGATTGGAACGAAGATAAAATCAATCTGCACACAACAAGTTAAACTCGGAAAAAAATTCTTACGCACACTTGCTGAGCGTGTACAGATGAGACGGGACAATTAACCTCCAAAACTCTCGGTACAAAAAACGGACAGCCGGTCGACAAACATGGTCGTTTCTGAGGTTGATTGTCCCAAAACTAAAAAGTGTTGGTGAAACAACCAGCATAATATCACCAACACTATCAGCGGCAAATAGGACTATTGTTGCTTCTGCCAGCAAGCCCGTTTTCGGTTTTTATTGCTATTGTTGCTCTCTGCCAGCAAGTCGTTCAATTAGTTGTACCTGCCGTCAGCAGCCGATCGAAGTGTGAAGTACTTTGTCAGTCACTCTCAGGGGAAATTTGACCATGTGTGACTCACTTATATAGCGTACTATCTAATGTGAATTGAATTGTTATCCCCAAAATGTATGTTTTCCCACTTGATTTTTGTTTTGAATATTTGATAATTTGTGAATTTTTTTTAAGCAAGTTATGGGGTCATCTGAGGATCTTTTATGTTTTTTCTCCTCGGGAGGCCCCCTTGAGCCAGGGACCCTCCTTTCTCTTAATCCAAACATGAAAATCAACCTTACGTTGAACCTTCTTCTTAAGGATTTAAAATTGTGACCCATATTAACTCTTGAAATCTATTCTCGGTTCCAAGAACTCTCCGACCCATTCCTAAGACAAGTCATAAAATGGTAAACCAGCACCATGAACGGCTTCCGAAACTGAATGAAACATACACTCCCTGATGGGGACTCCATGGTAGAACCGTGAAAAAAAGTGTCCCGATATTTATGACTTCAATAAAACAATAAAACCCGAGTCCCAACATCTAAATGAGGTTATAAATTTACAATCTATTACAATACATCTCGTCCTCGTCTTCCGAGTCAGGGGGAGATTTCTTAGGAGAACTTACCCCGAACCCGAACCCGAACCTTGGAATGAATGCCCGAATGATGGCGATGCACCAGGGAGATTGGAAATTGGGAAAGCGACTCACGATTTGCAATTGCAGATTGCGCGGATCCTCGGTTTTATAGATTTTGTATTTTTTTTGCATCCAACCCCCTTCTGGATTGTTTGTTATATTTCCCCACATTGCGCTTGATGTACTGTATCGGCTGATAGCGATGGCGGTCGGAAAAATTCCCGACTATTGTTGCTTTGAAAAAGTGCAACCAACAACAATTGCTCGGGAGAAGATATCGGCCGTTGGTATCGGTTTTGAAGCGATGAAGGTACAGCGAAAAGCACAAAACACGGGAGCTGGCGGTTATGATAAATTGTTATTGCCAAAACAGTGATTCTGGGGCTTCCTGATATTATTGCTTCTTCGTTTGCCTTTTTTCCTCCTCTTTAGGGTTTATCCGCCGTCTCCGTTATCAGCCTCGATTCTGCAAGTGTCATATTTCTTATGCAGGTATGCACGATCTTAGCCCGTACGAGTCCTACATGCTTCGTTTACATAATGTGAAGCTTAAAAATCAGTTGACGTAAAGGAGATAAATTTCGAAATTTTATTACCCAATCGAGCTGCCGAACGTGCTTCGACGATTTTACACAGAGTGATTAATTTTCAATATTTCATGCCAAAGGATTTTGAAAGCATTTCTTTTTTATTTTTAAAGCTCATAATAATCACCCTGGGAAACAAACCAAAGGAGTTTTTCAAAAGTATTCTCAAAATGAGACCGTGACCTAGAGGAAAGCATCTTCTAAGTAGTATTTCAATGGGCTGGTGGTTTTAGCATTTGAGAGATTCTAGCCTCGAAAGATGTACGCCTTATAGTAATATTGATAAAATCTCTTCAAATAGACCTGAAGTTTCGCCTAAATTTTAATGATACAAACAAAACTTTGCTTTCCAGTTATGTCTGATAGTAACAAAGATTTTTTTTTTGCAATCGATCTCGATTGTAAAAAGAAATGTTGATTAATTTCTAAATCAAAGTATATATCTGATTGAAAAAATAACTACTTCTCTGAAAATCTCACTTTTTCTGATCATCTTATTCCATCTTGAAAAAAAATTAACATATTCACTAAGGTACCGTAAACTGCGGAAACTTTGATCAACATGAAATTTTTGCAGATAATCATCATTAACTAAGTCTGAAGTTCAAATATCTGAAAACTGATTTCAACGTTTGAAAGCCTATAAATTTAGTTTCAAATATTCTAAATCTGGTTTGTAGTTGAAAATTTATTAATATTACTTAAACTGAAGTTTTAAAGTTTTAAAAAATCTGTTTTTTCGAAGAATCACAAACAAACACCTCTCCTGATAAAATGATAGTATAAAGAAGCAAATGGGTTGTTTTATATGAAAGTTTAACTTTTTTTTCCATTGCAAAGGTTTAATTTTAAAGTTATTTTTATGGTCATTCTATGATAATTTTTTGGATATTTGACAAAACGGACATTTTCTATGAGAAATACTGTACAGAACAAATGGCTAAAAACCCTACTAAATGGTTAAATTTGATTAAAAAAAAATCATTGGAACAGTGGGAGGACCTAGGAAATTTCGTTAAGGTAAATTTTTATTTGTTTTGGGGCCAAAAATACTGAAAAATGTTTATATTTTTTGCCCCTAAATGTATACTTTTTCCATCTTTTGAGTAAATTTGTTTTTAAAAGAAAACGTTGAAAAATTCAATTGAGGCCAAATAAAAATTACTGTTATTGATGTTTTGAGGCTTCTGTGTGTGTAACAAAAAGGCAACCCCTTCTAAAATATTCGAAAATGATTTAAAAAAGTGATCATTATTCCCGCAGTTTACGGTATGTAAAAAGAATGATCTGGTACCGAGGCAAGTTTAATCAAAATTGTTTTACGCGATCAAAAAAAGTGCAGGTTCTTTTTCACCCAACAGATGTATTGATTCTTTTTTAGACAAAATCAAAATTTATCACCAAGAATGTTGTAAATTGATAGAAACTTCATTCGTGCTTTGTTTTGGAATAAAAAATGTTTCCTCAGCGTAAGAAGAACAGAGTTTCAGAAATGACCTGCTAAATATATCTACTGATAAAAAAATTTGATACACAATTAATGTCAAACTTAAACTCGCTCTTGTGTTTTAATACCAGCTCTGTTGTAATTTTTTTTTCTAAACAAAGCAGCAATAAACTTTCGATCAATTTAGAACATTCTTTGTGATAAATTTTGATATTGTAAAAGAAACAACCAAGAAAACATTGATGACGGTGTTTTCCATACAAACGACCGTCCAATAAAGAGTTAAATCGCCTGTTGAGCGACAATTTACCTCATTTTAAAACCAGACGACGTTGACAAAACTTGGCCAAGTATAAGATCATTCATGTTTACATACACAAGCAACCAAAAGTCTCATAAAACAGGTACAAAAACGCTTACTCAGCCCCATCATTGATATGAAGTACGTTCTATGCAGCTCAAAAATTAAGTTCTTATTGATACTTTCAAGTTCCAAAACAAGTTTAATGATCTTCTATTCAGCTTCCAGCAGCCTCTTAATTCAGCTTCCAAAAAATCGCAAAATGAGCCAAAAAATATCTCTCTATCTCAACTGAACCGTTGGCTTCGGTTCATATCACCTTCTTTTGATTATTTACTGTGTTCTGAACCGGTACCGCCATGATGCCACGCGCTGGATTCCAAACTCGACAAATTGTTCAATTGCTTCTTTCCTACATTTCCTACATATATCGCATCAGAATGGTCACTCATGTACAAAATTACTTATTGAAAAAAAAACTTGCCCTGCTTGGGGATCGAACCCCGACCTTCGTGATGAGAATCGAACACGCTACCACGAGACCACGCCTAGATGTTGTTCTAACTGAAACTAAAACTCAACGAGGTGATTTGATTTTGAAAGCACATCAATGCACTTTTTGTGACTTATCAAATCCCGTTTGAGCACTTTTGTGCCCTTTATGTGACTGACCAAATCCCGTATTGGGCACTTTTGTGCCCTTTATGTGACTTAAGTCCCGTATAACGTACGTATAGATCACTTTTGCAGCTTTAAAGTTCGTTAATGAGCACATATAGTTCACTAATGAGAATTGAGCAAAACAAGTCACATACAACGTACATATTAATCACTTTTGCAACTTTCAAGTTCATTAATGAGTACATAAAGTTCACTAAAGGGAACTGGACAGTTGATTCGCTTTGTCAGCCAATATGTAACTTTCAATGCCTTTATTCAAGTAAATATGTGACTCTTGGTTGCTTGAGATGTTTGGATCAAATTTTAAGATTTTTCAATGAAAATTTTTAAAGATGCATCGAATTCAGCGAAACAATTTTTGTTTCCAGTCATTGTATAGGCTTAAAAGAGCAAAAGTTTCTGGGGTATCGGCACTACTCGCTGGCATCAAGAGTAAGTTCTTGAAACTGGAAACACATGAAGCAAACCGTTGAAAACAAACAAAAACTTTGCGTTCGTTCTGATTTTCAAAGATCTGAGAAGCACTGTTGTTCCTAACAATTTGAAATAAGGACACATTTTGCTAACATTACAAGAATTAATTCTCAGTAAAAAGACATAACGTTCATATTTTTGGCATTTTAAATTATAGCTTGACCTCTAGCTAAATTTAACGTTTCATTCCATTTTTAAGTCCATATTTATGGCTCAGTGATTAGAACAGTCACTTCAAAATTGTCTCAAAATTTCTCTTTTTCACTGAAAATGTTATGCCAATGTTGTGGAATAAAGACTAAACAAATTTTAAAGCACTCACGTACGATTCCAACTGTTGTCAGGTTCGCAATTAATCTGTTTTATGTATCGTTTTGTGAATTGCATATGATTACATTTGAGGCCCTTGGAGCCAGAGGGGTATATTCCAAGTAACAATTTTAGCTCCATTATGGTCAGCAAAATTTCGTTAGGACTATAGCATTAATCTTCATAAAATGCTTACATCGTATCATCTCTAACATCACGAGAACTCAAATAAAGCTAACTGACTATCGGGCCCTATCCTAGAAACGTCATTTTTACCATTTTTTCAAACCTCTATAAAATCATTATGCTTAAAAAGCTCACCAAAGCTTTTATAAAGCTATTATTAAGCGTGTTAGCAATTTTTGCTATTTTCGATTCTGTGAGTTCTTGGAGTTTTTTTTTAAATTTTGTTCAGCAACCATGATGGTTGATAAATGATTATTGCATTTTTGAGATATGATCTGATAAAATTAATAGTAATCATTGTTTTAACCAAATTATGAACATCTTTTCTACTGCTAGTCAAGTTTTTAGGTAAAATGTGTATGAAATAGTATATTAAAATAAATGCTCCTCGTCAAATCTGATGGTCCTTTATGATGGAATTTCTGGAAAATAGGATTGAAAAAATATTCCCAAATACTTGCATTGTGAATCCATCAACATGGCGTCATTTTGTGCCCTTCGATTTTGCAACCAACATGGCTTTAGTCAATTCAATGCTTAATATCTTTTAAATGGTCAGATAAATGGTTAATTAGTTTTATAATGGTTTAATGTGAACCATATAAAAGCCAAAACTTGACGTTTCTCTCGATAGTCAACCAATTACATGCTTAAGATGAGTTCCTCAATTCTGAGTTGTTAATCATTAGTACAGTAAATGAGGACAGACTTTTTGAATGAAAAGGGATTGGTTGTGAATAACCCGTTGAATAAAACATGAGTTGAAGTCGGATTTCGTTGTTCGACGTCATCTTAAAGTCTAAGATGGCGACTTCCGCTGAACTTTAAAATGTTGTAGAAGACTTAAAACCGCATGAAACCCCAGCAATATTGGTATTGGGTGAAAGGACTAAACGAGTAGAAGTCAAATTTCGCTAGCTGATGCCATCTTGAAATCCAAGATGGCGGCATCCGCTAAACTTTAAATACTGATAATGACAAAAAGTCGCATTAATCCACCACTGTATGCGTATTGGGTGAAGGGGCTAAACTAGAAGAAGTCGAATTTTTCCTTTCCGCTGCCATCTTAAAATCCAAGATGGCAACTTCTGCTGAACTTCAAAATGCTGTAAATCACTGAAAATCGCTCGAAAGTCCCACAATATTGGTATTTGCTTAAATGGCTAATCTAGAAGAAGTCGGATTTCGCTATCGGATGCCATCTTTTAATCCAAGATGGCGGCTTCCAATGAACTTTAAAATGATGTTGAACACTGAAAATCGCTTGAAACTCCCACAATATGGGTATTAGTTGAAAGGGATCAACGAGAAGACGACAAATTTTGCTATCAGACGTCATCTTGAATTCCAAAATGGTGGCTTCTACTGAACATCAAAATGATTTTATTCACTGAAAATCACATGAAATTCTCACAATATGGTCAATAAGTAAAATGGCATGCTCAATTTAAGTCGAATTTCTCTATCAGCCGTCATCTTGAAATCCCAACTAAAAATCGTATGAAACCCCCACAATATGAGTATTGGCTAAAGGGCTAAACTAGAAGAACCCGACCCTGTTTGTTTTTTTTTTTTTCAAAACTTTGTTTTCACTTAGTGTTTGTCGTATCGTTTTTGGTCTTGAGTGCAAACCTTAAAAGTTAAGCGAATACGTTGATAAATCGTGAGTGTTGCTTTATATTTTTATCATTTTACAATACAACGATAATCGCTTTGGTTTATGAGACAAATAGAAATAAATTTTTCTGAAAAATTTACTTGAAATGAAATATTTCTTCTTTGAGAACATATATGTATATAGCATTCTCCGGCCGGGATGTGCGGGGGTTTGAGGAGGTAATGGTGGATATGGGGAGTGATGTGTTTCGATCAAGTGATTTCAAGTGTTCTTTTTTTTTGTCGGATCTTGGGGAAAATTTGAAATCATCGGGATTTTGCATGGTTTTGAAATGAAACATCCCAGTTTCGCCCGGATCGGTATCTTGAGAAAAAAAGAAAATGGTATGCCAAGGTTAATTCATTTCAAATCTTGTGGTCACAAATTTTATTTTGCAAACAGATTTTAAGTTCTGTACCCAGTTCATTGTTCTTAAATTTCAGTTTGGATCATCGTTAGGACGAAATACTGATTCGAATCTTGGTTTTACATTTTACTTATTTGATACTCATCATTTCAGAGTATGGAAAGAAAATATTTCGAACTAAAATCATTTATTTGATTTGGTTTTAAACTTTCACCCCTAATTCTTCTTAATGATTGAAACATTTTAAAGTTTCATAGTATTGATCCCGAATTAAGAAAACTCATTTGCAATTTTCAATTAGATTCAGTAATTGAATAACGCATAAATAATAGAAGAATGAGTTCAAATTGATAACCAAAAATTGAGAATTAAAATGAGTTATTCCTGGTAGAGGATTATAAATTTCTAATAAATATTTCGCTCATTCGGAATTTCCATTCAAAAATCATTTTCAAAATTGGGAAACAAATTTCAACTTAAGGTTAAAATTGCAAAATTGAGATTTTAAATTAAAACCTAAAACTCAGGTTCATAGCTCGAAGTTAAGTTTTGATTCCAAGATTGAAATATATATGAGAGAATATCATTAAGGATTCAAATAGCAGGATAATGCAGTGCCATAATTATGTTCTTGTTCAATTTTGAAAAACAACTCGGTGAAAATGGAAAAACATCAATTGAGATTTGCATTCATTTGGGTTATTTCGTTAATCGAGGATTTTAAAACAAATTAAACTTTTAATTACATAATCTGTAGGAAAAAATTCAACAGTTTATATATTTAATTGTTCTGTAACATTATGCTTATTGCAGATTCTTCAAAGTCAAATTTTTAAACTTAAATCATAAATTTCGATCGATTTTAAAAGAGTAATAGATAATAAAACTGATTGGAACCGAAACTAAAGCTCTAACTATTATTTCTGATCATTTAATGCAACCGCATCAATGCTTAAAATCGGTTTTCTGGGGTTTACAGGAGTTAGCTTATTGCTGATTCGGAGTTTTCATTGTATATTATTTCATGTATAGTATATTATTTTATTTAATTATTGATTTCATTGATATACTTTGGTTGATAGTTTGAATAAAAATATGAGGTTACCTAGCTTAGTAAACATCTCACAAGTACAAGAACACCCTCCAACGATATTTATGTTAGCCCTAGATAAAATCCTACCGGTAAGCTACATTCGCGCCTTACAATCCATAGAAATCAGCTTTAGAAACCAACGATGACGATCAACGGATGCTGCCGGCCGGATTCAAGGCAGATGCACCAAATATCTTGAGTTTTGCACCGACTTAACCAACTCCGGGCAGCAGTCAATTTCCCAATAAGTGCAAGAGTATGTAATCTGTAATGCATGTTGCCGCCGCCGGTATTTATGGGCTTCGTTGCATCTTGGTCCAGTGCATTTTCGATCGGCCACACCACCCCCTATCAGAGGGATTTTTTTCAGTGAAACCAAGGGAAACTATTTTTATTAGCTTGGATCGTTGCTCCCGGTTGCTTTGCTGATGGCCGGTCGCCCCCCGCCTGGATCCAGTTTTAAGGTAGATAGAAATATTAGGGTGGTTCTAAAATCTGTGGACATTTCTCAAGGCCCCTCCAAATCTCTTGTATCAATCAAATGAGAAATTGTTTTTAATATTTTTTTTTATAAAATTAGACAACGTTCTACAAACGCCAACACTGAAGGATTTTTTTTGGAAAAGTATATTGAAGATTATTAAGTGAGTCACGTGACGTGAAGCGCTGATGTGGTCTAGCGGATAGGCTAGCGTGAGTCTAGTTTTGATATGCCAGGCAAACTGGGTTCAATTCCCGGTATCGGCAAGAACACTTTTAGGTTCAAATCCCACAAGTGGCCGACAGTTAAGATGTGTTTCCTCTTATAACTGGCTGTATAATAAGAATGTTCAATCAGTTGATCAGTTCACTCCGGTTCCGGGTATGGTGTACGCACTGCACTGGAGATTTGTGGGGCTTAATGATCTAAAGAATGTACGTGAACACATACTTAGGAAGAAACTGCGGTGAATCCGTGCACCCATGGTGGATAACCAACATACATTATTTTGCGAGTCACGTGACGTGACTCACAAAATATCAATTCGTCATCCTAACATAGAGAATCGTTTCAGGTAAGAAAAGTAGGTTCAGATGAGCTTATCCGAGTTTAGTTTATTAGCTTAGAGGGGTATCTGGAGACAGCATTATTTACGAGGTGAAATTTTTAGCAAGTCACGTTACGTGACTAGCAAAACAAGACTTTAAATATATGAGAGATGAAATTTCCCTGTAAAACATCAATACCAGTAAATGAGGAATCTTCAAATTGATAAGTCAAGTTTAGGGATTGTGAGATAAGTGCAAGAAAATTTGAAAGTATGGACCACCCTAAAAGACAGTAAAAAACTCTTCTGGCGAGGGTTCAGGACGAAACCTGTGGGGTTAGTTTGTACCCAGGCACGTTTTTATCGCTGTTTGATAGCAGAGCAGTAAGTCAGCCTTTTAGCAAGCAAGCAAGGGCTGGACAGAAGCAAAAACCAATATTGTCGGGTCGATTAGGTACCATACCTTGGACCTTCCCTCAACATCTCCTAGTTGCTTCTTCAGCCTAAAAATAAAAAAAAGAAGCTACAAACTCCTCCTGAAAAGGTACCATTTTCATCACCGTGGATGCAACCCAGCAACGAGTTCCTTACCTTCATCTTCCCACCGCATCTGGGGGAGGGAATCGCCAAAAGTAAGTATACAGGTAGCTGGTTCATCGGTTGCACAGTTTTGCTTTCGTGAGCTCATTCAGCGGGAGATAATATAATATACACGGTGCTGCGTTTATTGATTTTTCGTGTTTTATCGGTTGCAAGCTTCCTGAAATCATCGATGGAAGTTGGGAGATGCAGCAATCCTGGTGCAGTTTGTTGCAGCAACAAGAGATGATTGCTGCATTTTGCAGGTTCACCGTGTTGAAATAGTTGGATGGATGGTATTTTGAAGAGTTTGTTTTGGTACCTGTAACGGTTTCGAGGTACATTACAAATAAGTGTTACCGTAACCATTCGCTTGCGGTGAAAACAAAAATCAATTCACACTTTTTTTAATAGGATTTTGTCAAAACTTGAATAAATAAAATTGAAAATTCAAGAGATTTTCTGTAGAAATGAAATAAAACAGTAAAAATTAAAATTATCAAGAAATTATAAAAAGTAACATAATATCACCAGTAAAAAAAAAATTTTTTTGAATAATTTGGAACTTCTGTATATCCCCTTAATTCATTCCAAAATTATTCTTTTATTTATTGAACGACATACTTATCAAGGTGAACAACATGATTTGAAAAAAAAAAATGTTCTCGAATTTTGCAGATTTCAACACTGGAAGGACCGGCAAATTGAATATCCTTTTTCGGACCACGACCAGTCAAAATGACTTTTTAAGGGGAAATCTTTTTAAAACTTAATAGTTTCAACCTTTTTCTCTTGATATTATTTTTTATTTATTCGATAATATTTTTTTTACCAAATTGAAATATTTTTTCACCATGGGTGCACGGCTTCACTTCTAATTTGTCGTAGTAGATATTTTCTAGCATCCATCGCTCTGAATTGTTGCAACATGTTGCTTATAAATTATACCTGATATTGTAGTTTTTAAATCATTGTTTATCTATACGGAGAGCAATTTTCCATCGGTGCACAGATTCGTCACCATTCAATCAAAGTCTACTTTTCTGCATGCTAACGGTAAAGAATAACGGCTTTTATAGATTCGGAAGAAAATTTGTGTTATAAACATAATTTTTCACTATGAAAGCACGGATTTTCCGCTTTTCCATCAAATAGATATAAGGCTTTTTTCATAAATTTGTGAAAGTATTTTGACAGGTCTTCACTATACCAAACCTCAATTAATGAATCAACATCCAAGAAATTTGAAAACGGTTGTCATGGACCGAGTAAATTTTAGAATTTATGTGCACCAGTTATGTCGTGTGACGGAAAACTATAAAAACAAAAAAAGACTCAACATTGTTAAATTTATATGTTGATTTGTTTTTTTTCTAAAAAAATTTCAATTTGCTAATATGGCATTTCAAATGCCTTCATATTTGTCTGATATTTGAACAAATCTTATTAAGATCGCTAGGCACAATTTTCCCGTATATTTTGATTACGTGCCGCTATTGAGCCTACCCCCATTCTGATATAAACAAAACACCCCTTCAGCATTTTAATTTTTTTTTATCATTATCGTTTTTTGGTACTGTTTATTTCCATATAAGATACACCGGGGCAAGTGCAAACGTTCAACTTTTCTCTGTTACAAAAAAATTAAAAAATATTTCTTCTTCTAGAAATTGTTGTTTAGGCCCAGACAAACAATCTGACATAGATAAAAAAACATTTTTTTAATTTTTCTATAAAAACACTGCATTGTTAGATTACACACAAATTTAAGTACCGTACTAGACATGAACAGTGTGTTATTGTTTCGAATATTTTGGCTACAAAAATGGATGTCCAAATCCGAATTTTCGTTGAAAGGAGAGTGGTTGAGACTGATATTCAAGTGAAAGCAGAAAATTTATGATAAATTTTCAGTACACCCTGGAAGTTGTGAAAATAATATTCACCTTGTCAACCCACACTACCGGGTTAAGATCAAACGCACCTTTAAGTCATGTAACATCAGCTATTTCAGCAAATTCATCACCAAAATGATTCAGCATTATATAAAAATGGTCAGAAGTCTAAGAAATGAAGTCCTAAAAAGTAAAAATTATTGCAGAAAAACAGCAAATATATTTATAAAAGTTGATAAAACAAACCGGAATATGTATTAAATTCATTAAAGATCGAAACACTGACGCATCTGTAAATAAGTATGGAAAAAGTATAGCGTTTGCACTTGTTCCCCCCATAATCATTTTTTCACAAAAGTACCGTTGGTTTTTACCAACATTTTTTTCATTTTTCATTTTCTACGGGAATTTGTTGAGAACAATTTTGGGGATGTAAAAAACGATTATTGATAATTTTTGGACATATACACATTTTCCTAGGACATGTAAAAGTTGAATTATGGTGAAATCCGTTTGCACTTGCCCCGGTGTACCTTACATCAAATGACATTTGAACTGATTTGAATATTCTCGTTTCCCAACTTCTGACTAAAAGTTATTTTGTTTCTGAATCAAATTGAGAACTATTTCCCCCTTTATAACTCACTACGGCGAATTTGCAGCCATTTCGTCCACCCATGTTGAAATATTATTTCAATTATTCAGTTTCATTTCTTATGTCTTCAAATATGAATAAGTGAATTCAAAATTCAAAACTATTTTTCTCATACTAGTTCAGTATTTAAGATATGTATTTATCACCTAAAATTACACAAATTACTCGAATGGACATGAATTAAATTTAAAATAACTTTCACAAATCTTGATGAAATAAAGACAAATTTTGATTAAAAGTAAGATTATAGTTGAGCTACAACACAGACCAATAAAATTGGGAATAAAGTTCTTGAAGTGAAACAGCAATAAATCCGAGAACTTTTTCTACAAATATTCATGACAACGCTTCAAAAATTAATAATTTTACAACGAATGACATAATTTTGCCCACCGTTAATTAACTAAGGGTAATTGTTTTGAATGCACATTACGAATCAAACCAAAAGCATGCAGGTTTTTCAAATTTAGTTTGAGTAAATAATAGGTTTGTGAATTTTCCAGTCATTTCATTCCAGTCCGAGTGTCTTTGGTGAAAAATATTTCGTTTATTTAAAGATAAGATCGCTTATTAATAAAATAAAAAAAACGAATTAGAAAATCCAAGTTTATGAATTGTAGTATTTTTTCTGCGAATTTTATGAATGAGGTATTTAAAAAATTTTCAACAAACAGTGTGTGCGGTGTGGCTTTTCTAGTGTTAATACTCAAATGCTTGAATTTAAATGGATAACGAAAGGCAACGAAATTTAATTTTTTCAGAAGTACATCAATTTTAAGAAATTATTTTTAATAACTTAAGGGCGCTGACTCCACATTTGCACATTTTTTTCAATAAGCTGGTATTTTTAAGATAACATCTGAAAAAAGGTTATCGATAATTAAATATATTTGTGCACATTTTGGCAAATCTATCAGGTGTAAACAAAGATTATCGAAAAAAAAAATATTGGAATGAACTTTCCTGAAGGCCGCGAGAAGTTTAGCTTCTCAAAACCAAATACAGAAGTTTTTCTTTTAGTATTTTTTTTTCTAATTTTACAAAATACAGAAATAGTGACAAATTATTTAAAGAAGATTGTTTCAACTGAAATCTTTGATCTTTCTTTAAAGAATAAGTCAAATCGGTTAGCAAAGTTGTTAAGCAAGAAAAGATTTTCAATACTGAATATTCAAATACATTCATTAATAATTTCAGAAGAACTTGTTATTTTATCTTACAAAATTTCAAGAAATTAAAGAATTGAATTTTTTTTATCGTTAAGGCTATAAAAAACATATTCAATTAAATTATTTTTTGATTGACTTAAGAATATTTTATTTGTCATTTTTGTCATTTTTTATATATTTTCATTTTAGTCATTTTTGTCATTTTTTTCATTTTTGTCATTTTTGTCATTTTTGTCATTTTAGTCATTTTTGTCATTTTTGTCATTTTTGTCATTTTTGTCATTTTTGTCATTTTTGTCATTTTTGTCATTTTTGTCATTTTTGTCATTTTTGTCATTTTTGTCATTTTTGTCATTTTTGTCATTTTTGTCATTTTTGTCATTTTTGTCATTTTTGTCATTTTTGTCATTTTTGTCATTTTTGTCATTTTTGTCATTTTTGTCATTTTTGTCATTTTTGTCATTTTTGTCATTTTTGTCATTTTTGTCATTTTTGTCATTTTTGTCATTTTTGTCATTTTTGTCATTTTTGTCATTTTTTTCATTTTTGTCATTTTTGTCATTTTTGTCATTTTTGTCATTTTTGTCATTTTTGTCATTTTTGTCATTTTTGTCATTTTTGTCATTTTTGTCATTTTTGTCATTTTTGTCATTTTTGTCATTTTTGTCATTTTTGTCATTTTTGTCATTTTTGTCATTTTTGTCATTTTTGTCATTTTTGTCATTTTTGTCATTTTTGTCATTTTTGTCATTTTTGTCATTTTTGTCATTTTTGTCATTTTTGTCATTTTTGTCATTTTTGTCATTTTTGTCATTTTTGTCATTTTTGTCATTTTTGTCATTTTTGTCATTTTTGTCATTTTTGTCATTTTTGTCATTTTTGTCATTTTTGTCATTTTTGTCATTTTTGTCATTTTTGTCATTTTTGTCATTTTTGTCATTTTTGTCATTTTTGTCATTTTTGTCATTTTTGTCATTTTTGTCATTTTTGTCATTTTTGTCATTTTTGTCATTTTTGTCATTTTTGTCATTTTTGTCATTTTTGTCATTTTTGTCATTTTTGTCATTTTTGTCATTTTTGTCATTTTTGTCATTTTTGTCATTTTTGTCATTTTTGTCATTTTTGTCATTTTTGTCATTTTTGTCATTTTTGTCATTTTTGTCATTTTTGTCATTTTTGTCATTTTTGTCATTTTTGTCATTTTTGTCATTTTTGTCATTTTTGTCATTTTTGTCATTTTTGTCATTTTTGTCATTTTTGTCATTTTTGTCATTTTTGTCATTTTTGTCATTTTTGTCATTTTTGTCATTTTTGTCATTTTTGTCATTTTTGTCATTTTTGTCATTTTTGTCATTTTTGTCATTTTTGTCATTTTTGTCATTTTTGTCATTTTTGTCATTTTTGTCATTTTTGTCATTTTTGTCATTTTTGTCATTTTTGTCATTTTTGTCATTTTTGTCATTTTTGTCACTTTTGTCATTTTTGTCATTTTTGTCATTTTTGTCATTTTTGTCATTTTTGTCATTTTTGTCATTTTTGTCATTTTTGTCATTTTTGTCATTTTTGTCATTTTTGTCATTTTTGTCATTTTTGTCATTTTTTTGTCATTTTTGTCATTTTTGTCATTTTTGTCATTTTTGTCATTTTTGTCATTTTTGTCATTTTTGTCATTTTTGTCATTTTTGTCATTTTTGTCATTTTTGTCATTTTTGTCATTTTTGTCATTTTTGTCATTTTTGTCATTTTTGTCATTTTTGTCATTTTTGTCATTTTTGTCATTTTTGTCATTTTTGTCATTTTTGTAATTTTTGTCATTTTCGTCATTTTTGTCATTTTTGTCATTTTTGTCATTTTTGTCATTTTTGTCATTTTTGTCATTTTTGTCATTTTTGTCATTTTTGTCATTTTTGTCATTTTTGTCATTTTTGTCATTTTTGTCATTTTTGTCATTTTTGTCATTTTTTTGTCATTTTTGTCATTTTTGTCATTTTTGTCATTTTTGTCATTTTTGTCATTTTTGTCATTTTTGTCATTTTTGACATTTTTGTCATTTTTGTCATTTTTGTCATTTTTGTCATTTTTGTCATTTTTGTCATTTTTGTCATTTTTGTCATTTTTGTCATTTTTGTCATTTTTGTCATTTTTGTCATTTTTGTCATTTTTGTCATTTTTGTCATTTTTGTCATTTTTGTCATTTTTGTCATTTTTGTCATTTTTGTCATTTTTGTCATTTTTGTCATTTTTGTCATTTTTGTCATTTTTGTCATTTTTGTCATTTTTTCATTTTTTCATTTTTGTCATTTTTGTAATTTTTGTCATTTTTGTTTATTCATTTGTATTTTAAAGTTGTTTCAGCAGATTGTTTGTTCAAGTCTTCAGTGCTTACTTTCACAAAAGTATTGAAAGAGTCATCAATTATCAATTTTAAGCGCAATCACCTTTCAAAATTACATCACCCCATCGTACATTGAATTGAAATTCGATTGCATTAAACTCTATCACCGTTGAAAAATTTCAAATCCTTGTTCAACACCTACAACTCTGCATAGTGATGGTGATACAACTTGTCTGACCTTTCGGCTAACCTTTGGGATTGCGTTCAACAATTAGCGCCCGATCAGTCTAAGATCAACCTCCTACCACACTCTTCGCTTCCTTTTTCTTCAACCGGGTTGTAAGAGACGCGCAAAGTGCATTCGATTGAGCAAAGAAGAAAGTTCACACCCGTTTGTGGGCTTACCTACTTACTTTATTAGATAGCAGCAGACACTTAAAATACTCGCGGATTCAACCGTCTCGTTCGTCGGACAAGTGGCAAATCGTGCCCGGGCCATAGAGGGTCTCCATTAAAATTGCGAACATAATTAGTGCATTAAAATTCCCTGGGACTTCGATTCGTTGCAACTGCCATTGCTACCCTGCGTTGTGTGTTTAATTTGAATTGAAGTTATTTTCCTTTGATTTTCAGGTTTTCAACTCGATGGATTTAAGGTAAAATTTAATTCTTATTTTTTAACAAATAATAAGTTCATTTGGTAAAAATCTCTGGTATCCATTTGAACAATGTTTCACTTACTTTAATTTATTCTCAAAAATAAATCATCCCTTGCAGCTGCACTAGATTGAAACGTGCCTTCGGGACACGCTTTATTTTCTATCCAGCCAGCAGCTACCTGCTCATTGCAGAAGATTAAGCAAGCCTCCCACTTGATTGCTGGTCTCTTGTTGGAATTTAATTTGAAATAATAAATTTCAAGATAATGAAACGTTTGCATCGTGCTACCGGATTTAACCATTTGCCAGCCCAAAGCCGAGGAAGACGACGATGACGATCAACGACCCCGACCAAGATGTTCTTCCTTCTTCTGGGACCAACAACGCCACTTATTCCGGCCACGACTTACTCGTTGTTGGTACATGATTGTTCCTCTTTTCACGCAGCATCCCATCGAGCGCAGTCATGTGCGTCACCGTCGTCGTTGTTGGTCCCCAGTCCAGGAGCCAGATATGTATGTAATACCGGGAGTTCTGATCAGATGAATCTTCATGCTAAAGGGCCGTTTACGCGAACACCGGCCTTCCTCAAGACCACGCAGATATACGAGCCTGTCTCGCGATTGTAATCACTATCATCATCATCATCATCATCATCATGATCATCTTCATCAACTGCACCGATGCGGTTGTCGTATATCTCTGGAGTGGCTTGTTCTCGTCAGCTGAAATAACCTTACTGAGTAGGAAGGTGTAGATTAAGGGAGAACAATTTTCCAGTAGCAACTCAAATAATGCACACGTTTAGAGATAACTTTAAACCATTATTTTTTTAATACGATTTTCACGTAAACGTTTTGAAGGGAATAGAGCATGGAATCTAAAATATGATCGAGATTTCGAATCTCTTAAGATTATATCTACATTTGATAATATTACAGACAGGGTTTAGCCGATCTCATTTAAACCCTCACCCTAGTGACAGTTCACGACGTTACGCTTATTTTATTGATTTATATAGTACTACCGTCTAACTTGATAACAATAATTCCAAAAAACTCACTCGGTTCATGACACGTTCTCCAACTTCTCGGGCATCCCCCATACGCCAGATCGTGCCCCACTTGATCTAATAACTTTGTTCGTTGCACCCCTGCTCACCGGATTCGTAGAAAACACCTGTTTTGAAGATCATTATTTATTTACACAGTATTCGGTCTCACGACAAAACTTGACGAACATAATTCCTAAAATTCACTCGGTCCATGGCATCCGTTCTCCAATTTCTCGGACACCCCACGTTTGCCAGATCACGCTCCACTTGGTCAAACCACCTCGCTCGTTGCGCCTCCGCTCGTCTTGTTCCTACTGGATTCGTAGCGAACACCTATTTTGCAGGACAGTCGTCCGGCATTCTCGCAACATGTCCCGCCCAGCGTATCCGGCCAGCCTTCACCACCTTCTGGATACTGGGTTGGGCGTAGAGTCGCGCAAGCTCGTGGTTCATCCTTCGCCTCCATACTCCGTTCTCCTGTACGTCGCCAAAGATGGTTCTTAAGCCTTCGTTGCATTAAGTAACAAATTTTCAACAATTAATGTACACAACATTGTGAACTGTGTAAAGTGATTTTTAGGGAAAATTAAAAAATCATGAAACGAAGGGTTAATACTCGTCGCTTGAATATTCCGAGTGTACGCAGGTCCTCCTTGAGCAATATCCATGTCTCGTGCCCGTAGAGAACAACCGGTTTAATGAGCGTCTTATACAGGTTACACTTCGTGGGAGGGCTAAGTCTTCTTGACCGCAGTTGCTTGTGTCATTGTCTGCGGTCACCAGTGAGCCGAGATAGACAAAGTCTTCGACTATCTCCAGCTCGTCGCCGTCGACTGTGACCTTGTTACTGCTGGACAATCGGGTTCGGTCGGTCTCGGATCCGCAGGCCAGCATGTACTTCGTCTTGGACGTATTGATAATCAACCCAATCCTTCCTGCTGAAGAACAGTCGTCCGGCATTCTCGCAACATGTCCTGCCCAGCGTATCCTGCCAGCCTTCGCCACCTTTTGTATACTGGGTTTGTCGTAGAGTCGCCCGAGCTCGTGATTCATTCTTCGTCTCCACACTCTGTTCTCCTGCACGCTATCAAGATGGTTCTTAACATTCGTCGCTCGAATATTCCGATTGTGCGTAGGCCTCCTCGAGTAATATCCACGTCTCGTGCCCGTGGAGAACAACCGATCTTATGAGCGTCATGTACCTATGTTTAGGTAACACTTCGTGCGAGGGTTAAGTCTTCTCGACCGCAGTTGCTTGTGGAGTTCATAGAAGGTCTGTGGTCACCAGTGAACCGAGATTGGCAGAGTCTTCGACTTTCGACGTTACTCGACAAGCGGATTCGGTCGGTTTCGAATCCGCAGGTCAGTATACACTTCGTCTTGGAAATTTTAATCATCAATTCCACCCTTCTTGTTTCGCGTTTTGGTTTTCGGTAGGTTTCCTCCACCGCCGCAGATGATCTGCCGACTATGTCGATGTCATTGGCAAAACAGATAAGTTGGCTGGATCTGTTGAATATCGTGCCCCACATTTCGCCCAACGCTCGTCGAATAACACCTTCTAGTGTTATTCAAGTTTCCCGAGTAGAAAAATATTGTGACAAACCCAATTATTTGTAAATAGTTATAAAACGATTTTGGACTTGTTGAAAAAACGACAAATGACATCGTAAAATATTCCACTGATTGTATACTGCAAAATTACAGTATATTGAATGTGGCTTTAAATTATATTACTGTCGCATTTATAGAGGTTTACAAAAACTTAATAAAACAAAAGTAGAGGTGATATTTACAAAATTTGTAGGCGAACAATTCCAAATTCAATGAATTATTTATTACATACATTTTAATTTTCATACTGTTACTCTGCTGGATAAATTAATTTTGAAATCAAAACTGAATCTCAAAATTAATAGGCTCTGAACTAAGGACTGCTGTGTGGTGGCGGCTTATAGAATACTACCACTAGGATACTGGTCCACGTCGTAAAAGGCGACTTATCCAGTACTTCCCATATGCGTTAGTCATTCTTCAAATGCGACTATCACATTGGGAGGGGGGAACCTTGGCTTGGCTCCAAGCCAAGTTTCTTCAGGGAGGATTCACCAATTGTGCTTATTGCTATTAATGCGCATGCACGAGTTGTATTCTCCTAAATTTTGTAAACACCCGCTTCAAGGTGGTTCTGTGCCTGCGGGCCCCAAAGTGGGGTAGGAGGGTGTATAATAATCCTATCTTAAGCAGAACGTTGTTAAGGTCTGCACTATAGCCAGGCACTGGTGCAAAGGGCCGTATTTTTCCTGGCAACTCGTGGGATTCAGATTATACACACGATTTTTAAATTTTCATCCTGTATGGGATACCCCGCTTCATGCGTCGATATGAAGGTGCAGAGGTTCTTGTGTGTGATGGAAATATGTGTGGAATTCTTTGATAGAAATGCTTTCTATTAAGGTTGCACAGATAAATCTGCAGCACAAAAGAACCGCTACACTGAACTTATGTCGTTTAATCCTTAATGGAACTGCATCAATCGCCTTGGTCCAAGAACCCTATTTCCGAAATGGAACTTTTTACTTAGGGAATTTGCTCAAACCAAACTTTACTGTGTTCAGTGTAATTGGAATGACTAATGCCCGAATAATGCCTCGTGCATGTATATTGATAAACAATTCTTTAAATGCAACACTCATACCCAATCTAACAACAAGAGATATTTGCGTCGTACAGGTTTCGCTGCCTGATAGGAAATACGTCTACTGTTCAGCATACTCACCATATGAACAATCATCCCCTACGGATGATTTAAAAAATGTCATTTCATTCTGTGAATCACAAAATATACCTCTTGTAATTGGCTGTGATGCCAATGCCCATCATTTTGTATGGGGTAGTTCAGATATCAATCTGAGAGGCTTAAATTTAATGGAATATTAAAGCAGCACTGATTTAGAAATTCTAAATGTAGGAAATAAACCAACTTTTGTTAGGTGTGACAGAGAAGAGGTGATTGACGTTACACTTTGTTCTAGAACAATTTCTCAGGAAATTTTAAATTGGCATGTGCCTAACGAAGAATCGATTTCTGACCACAGGTTTATCTATTTTGAACACTCAGGTGAGTTTTTAGAAACAATTACATTCAGAAACCCAAGAACAACTAATTGGGACCTATATTTGGAGCATCTTGCTACTAAATTTCATGGATATACACCTGAAATTACTACTCCTTCTGAGTTGGATGAAGTGGTTGCAAAAACCACCGAAATTATTTTAAATTCTTATGAAGAAGCGTGTCCCTTACGAACGTTGAAATTCAACAAAAACAGTACACCATGGTGGAACTCAAATCTCAGTAAATTACGAAAAAACTGCAGACGCTCTTGGAACCGAAGGCGCACGGAAGGTTTTGATGCTTTCAAGTTGGCTCGCAGAGCTTACCGGAAAGCAACAAGAGCTGCCGAACGCTCAAGTTGGCAGAGCTACTGCACAAACATTTCAAGCTTGCACGAAGCAAGTAGGTTAAATAAAGTCTTAGCCAAATCAAAAGATTATCAGGTTTCATACCTTAAAACCCCTAGTGGTGATTATACATCAAACGACGAAGAAACATTAAGTTGTCTATTCAATACTCACTTTCCAGGATGTGTTGATCAAGATTCATCGATAGAGCCTGAGTTCTTTTCTGGAAGTCTAGATTCCTTGCATTTTGCTCGGAAAATAGTTACTACAGAATCGATCAAATGGGCAATCGATGGTTTTGCTCAATACAAATCTCCTGGAAGTGACGGTTTATTTCCAGTTTTGCTTCAAAAAGGTTTCGATCATTTCAAACACATATTAAGAAAAATAATGATAAGCAGTTTTGCTCATGGATATATTCCTAAACTTTGGCGGCAGATAGCCGTGAAATTCATCCCTAAAGGGGGACGATCATCATACGACGAAGCCAAAAGCTTTCGTCCTATTAGTCTAAGTTCATTTCTCTTAAAAGCACTTGAACGTTTAATTGATCATCATATCAGGCAAGAATGCCTTGTCCAACATCCGCTTAATGCGACACAACATGCATACCAAACAGGAAAATCAACATTAACTCTTCTGCACAACGTAGTACATAATATTGAAAATAGTTTTTCACAGAAAGAATCATGTCTAGGAGCATTTCTAGACATAGAAGGAGCATTTGATAATGTCTCGTTTACATCAATAATGGATGCGGCACTACTTCATGGAGTGCCTAGTGTTATAACTAACTGGATTAGCGCAATGCTAAGTAACAGGAATCTGCATTCGTCTTTAAGACAGGCTTCAATAACAAAAGCTAGCACACGTGGTTGCCCACAGGGAGGTGTAGTATCACCTCTTTTGTGGAACCTAGTTGCAGACGGCTTGTTGAGAAAACTCAATGACCGTGGAATACCAACCTATGGATTCGCAGATAATTATCTTCTGCTGGTAAGAGGTTTGTGCATAAGCACATTATTTGACATAATGCAACAAGCTCTGCGCTCTGTTGAACGATGGTGTTCTCATGTAAAACTTTCAGTTAATCCTCTAAAAACTAATATTGTTTTATTTACTAAAAAACGTATTACCCGCGGGGTGCGCTCTCTGCTGTTTTATGGTTCCGAAATCACCGTGTCTGATCAAGTTAAATATTTGGGTGTCATTCTTGACTCCAAATTAAACTGGTCAGATCACATCGAATTCAGAATCAAAAAAGCATGCATGGCCTTCGGACAATGCCGACGTGCAATCGGGAAAAACTGGGGACTCAAACCCAAACATATTCACTGGATTTACTCCACAATAGTAAGACCAATTCTGGCCTATGGGTGTCTAGTGTGGTGGCAGAAAGGAGAAGTTGCAACAGTTCGGACTAAACTAAATCACCTTCAAAGAATGTGTCTTTTGGGGATGTCCGGATCGTTCACTACAACTCCTACTGCAGCACTAGAAGCTCTGTTTTCTATCAAACCTCTACACTTGTTCCTAAAACAGGAAGCCTTCTCATGTGCTTTCCGTCTACAGGCAGTTGGTCTCTGGCTGTCAGGAAATATCGAAAGATCATTGAATCATACAAATGCGTGGCCTGAATTAGTTAGATTAAACAAGTTTAATCTAGCGCCAAACGATTTAACACTCTCGAGTAGTTTTCCCTACATGGGGTTTGAAGTCAAATTTTCTTCTTCTCAAGAATGGTTATCAGGTTTCGTAGAGGACCAAATGTCCTCTCATATTGTATTCTATACTGACGGTTCATTATCAAACGGCCGTGCAGGTGCAGGAATTTACTGTCACGAGTTGAACATAGAATATGCTCAACCTCTAGGAAAATATTGTACAGTCTTTCAGGCTGAGCTATATGCTATTATGTATGGAGTGCAAATTGCACTTCAAAAGAAGATTATGTTCAGAACAATTTATTTCTGTTCAGATAGCCAAGCAGCTATCAAATCACTCAGTGCTTCCAGTTCTAGATCAAAACTGGTAATCGCATGCCGGAAAGCAACCGAAGAACTTGCTGAAGGCAATGGATTAAACCTTCTATGGGTACCCGGACATAAGGGAATTTTTGGAAACGAATGCGCCGACGAACTCGCTAGAGCTGGGTCGGAAAAGGAATTTTACGGACCAGAGCCGGCTGTCCCAATATCACCATGTTGGTTTAGAAACCAAATTCAAACTTGGTCCTCTAACCAGCATGAACGATACTGGGAAGAGTTGGACACTTGTCGTCAAACTAAATTATTTTTAGAAAAACCATCTCCAATCATATCGAGTTACTTATTAACTTTAAATAAATCTCATTGCAGCATCTTGATCAGAGCACTCTCCGGTCATTGTAAACTCAACTATCACATGCACAACATTCAGCGTGCTGAAACTCCAGTATGTGGTAGTTGTGAATCAGATGTGGAAGATCCCTTCCATCTTATATGTAACTGTCCTTCATTTGCCAGACTACGTTTTCGTACTCTGGGATCTTACGCTTTAAGCGAATCTGAGTTTAAGAAATTAAACTTAAAAAACATTCTATCATTCCTTACCGAATGTAGAAAAGAGCTTTAATGCTAATAATCCCTAGTGGAAAGGCTTTATGCCATCTTAAATAGATTGAATTTATTTCTTCCTTTTATAGGTTTTTCAGGTTTCTCAGGTAAATGATGAAATCTTGGATAAAAAAGGCTAGGCACAATTTTCTCGTATGTTTGGATAACGTGCCGCTATTAAGCCTACCCCCATTCTGATACCTGAAGGACCGCCATAACGTTACGTTTGTTTTTTTTTTTCATCTCAATCGATCAACAGTCATTGTTTGTATAACATTCATCTCTTATTATGATACAGTAAATTAAAGTAAACAATTAACATTGAAGACAAGAACGATAATGAAAATATTTTAGATAGAATTTCAAATACTAATAGGTGATTCAATCAAGACGGTTTTCATTAGGCTTGTTAATTATCAAATGTATTTTTTTTTCTTGCTGAAGCACAGTAGTTTCACGATGCCCCGACAGATGGCGTATAATTCTGGGCGACTTGTAGTTGTATGGATTCAAGCGCCACTGATCAGTCTGGGTATCTGGTGTCTGCGCTACAGGACTGTTACAGTGAGGCTCAAATGTTTTGTTTTAAGTTTTAATTTTAAAAGAAATCATTTGGAGCGATATGTGATCCGTTGATCAGAAATAAATAACAAATAACAAAAATCTCATCGTGATATTCGCTATTGATCATATGTCACAGGAAATCAGCTTACAAGCCCTGCCTCGTTTCATTTCATACAACTGACGGTAGCTCGATTAAAATCTTGTGCTTTCCAATTGATGAAAGTATGAAAAATATCGCGCTTGATTAGATTACGCCATGCAAGGCAAAGCAAATTTTTCTCCATACGCCTACACCGAGGGATGAAAAAGTTTTGTACGGTCTATAGGACACATGTGCGTAACCCGTACACAGACAAACATTCATACTTTGTCTACCTTTGGAAGCGACTCGTCCAGCAGGAAGCTGGCGTCATATCTCATGTGTTGTCTCGTAAATGCAGTCAATAATAACCCCATAGATCTAACAAGCCCTACTGAGTACAAACTGGCACCAGCAGCAGCATTCAGTCTGCGCAAACCCTTCGAAGCAGCACTAATCCGAATGCACTTGCATAATAATAAGATTACTATTTGATAACTTACCCCATTTGATCGGGACGAAGTTGGTTGGGCCGGCTGAGATCCCCCGGGGCGCCTTGGGCGGTTTTGGCTCCGGTGTCTGCACCTGGCTGTTTGGGGTAATTTTTCTTCGACGCTTCTCATCGGGAGTACGCTAGAGCGCATGGATGATTGGTCCCCTCGGGGGTCCAGCCGGGATCGATGATGATTCCAAGTTGCTGCGGAAACCAAATCCACTTGGATCTGTAGTAGATGCGAACCTCGTTTCTGCCCAGACCAGGCGGTGGCCAATAAAACCCACTACGAGGACGCCGCCGCCGCAGACAAGAATAGTAGTTGAATTAACATTGGTAAACTGGTGTATGGAAAACGGCCAAACGGCTCCAAGGGCTGGGGGAAAACGTGCGAATCTTGACATCCACTTGGCGCACTCAACCGAAAGATTTGCCGTGAAAGATATCACCTCGGTCGGAATATCTTCCAATTGAATGTGGCCTCCGGGGAAAATTGGGCAGCGATATCAACGGGTTTGTATCGGGTATTGCTCTTGGCATGGCGCTTAGAGTTGCAAACTGGCTGGCATGAATCAATAAATGCAATGAATTCTTAAGTAGGACTGCTCGTTCCCACTGTTGGTTGTTAAATGGCTTGGCATATAGTTCAAAGAAAAAATTATGACTACAAGCTGTCACGAAAGTATTAAACTGCAATATAAATTTCGTATAAAGAATATTTTAAAATAAAATAGGACGTTTTTGCTGAATTATATGATCCACTTCAATTCAAGCTCTTAACACATTAAGGATCGCGATGAAATCTTAGCCAGAAAACACCGATATTAGATATTCTATATTTAAGAAATACATATCTGGTCCAAATTCTACAACTTAAGTATCTTCGAGTAAGTAATATATAGTTTCATGACTAAATTTGAAACAATTGAATAATGCTTTGAAGGTAGCACTTTCGTGGCAATTGAAAAAAACCAGATATCTTGTAGTTGGTCCTCAATGTGTTAAGAGAAATTTAAGGCACTCAGAGCCAAAGAGGTAAATGGGCAAAAATGGTTAATTTCGAAATCTGGATCGGGATTAGATAAAAATAGTACGGGCTAAACATCAGGATCAGGATCTTAATCTTGTTTAGGCTAACGCTCAGGCTGAAATCAAAATCGTGACAAAATTCCGGAACACATTCTGTAGATTAAGGTGCAATGGCATAGATCCTCTTCCGGAGTTGTGTCTCGATTCTGAGATGAAACCAGCTAACCCGGGAACATTGTTTTCTTTGTCATTTTGATCAAAAGTAAGAAATTTAGTAAGAAGGATTTTAGATGCCAGTTAAGAATTCTAGCACTGATTTGATTCTTAGGATTCAATTTCAATCATCTGGAAATGGGACAGAAACGTAAGGAATTCTAAAACTTCTCCCCATACTATAAGGACCCGAATTTTAAATTCCTAATTACATTTTCGTGATTGAGCAAAGTTATTCAAGAGTAACAATCTTAAATCAAATCTGATGCGAAAGCCTCGAAAACTAATGACAGGTTCAAAATTCTGCCACAAGTTTTCCAAACGGTCTCATATGTTGAAAGAAATTCTGTTTTTAAATGTTGAAATAGATTAATCTCATTTTGTCTCAGGTTTTGATTACATATTAATAGAATGAAAATTGTATTGTATTTTTGTTTTTTTATTCGCATTTTGTATCCAAATTATTGTCAGTTCGAATCATTACTAGAAATTAGAAATAAAGCATAGTTCATTAAAAAATGTGACAGTTATGAGTGCGCGTATCTTGAAAAATATTCGTATGATCGAAAAACTTTCCGAGAAGGAAATGAAGGTTATTTTATGATTAAACATTTAAAGGTTGATTTAAAAAAAATAATGATTTTTCTAGAAACAATTAAACTTTTTTCTTGGAACCTCTATCAGCACACTTTATTTCAATCATTAAAATGATTAAATTGTTCCAGTAATACATATAATAGATGATTTCGGTGACTGCATTTTTCTTCATAAATTTTCGCTACTGTTTTGATCAATACTCTTCTTGAGTTAAGACAATTTATGAATTCAGCTTTTCTTGAGTTTACCGAAAATAGATTATTTTTGTGCCTCTTAAACACGTTTTTACTGAAATGACAGCAATCAAAAATCAGACAAAATCATAACAGAACAAAACTCAGTTTAAAGTAAAATAGATGGCTTGTGATACAGCTCAGTTGGCAAGTCTGTTTTCTCCTGAGCTGATGTCCGCGAATTCGAGCCCGAGAGTACACATCGACACAGTTGTACCGGATAGTTTTTCTGCAACGTTCATAAAGTCGCGAATGCCATAAAGATGGTAAAACGACTATAATCGAAAAAAAAACAAAAAAAAAGTTAAATAGATTAGTTGAAAGCGTTTATTGCGCAGTTTTCATCAAAGTTACTTTTTTTAAGCTGTTGAAATTATTAATATCTAAAGTTTTCTTATGCTTTTTCTCAATATGAAATTCCAATGTTTTTGTCACTAAACTTCCATTTTATTCACAGGAACAGAGTCTTGTCAAATCATGATATTTTAACTAGTACAATCAGCATTTTTTTTGAAAATTTCAGAGATCCACACTGAGATTTTTAGCTTTTTTATAATTTAAATGCTGGTATAAGCCTTGAAAAAAAAAACTAGATAAATATCCTGAGTTTTTGTTTAAAAGTTTTTTTAAATAAATTCTTTTGCACGATCAAGATAATAAAACTCAAAACGGCGATTCAGAATTATCCAACACAGAATCAGAATGAGGTTCACCATTCGAATTCATAAAATACAATTTCCGATAATAAATCTAATTAAGAATCACGAAGGTTATAAAAATAATCAGTTAATAAATTCATGATTTCAATTTGAAACCAAAAAGTAAACAACTCACAAACAAAATTTTTCATCCAGGCCAATCTTTAAAATTGTGAGCTCCAAGACTCCGAAATTGTATTGTTTTTTGTACATTTCAGAAATTAATTTAGAGTTGCGATTCAGAATTAATATAAAAAATTCATAGTCAAATTTCGCTTGTTAGTGAAATTCACAATCAAAATACCAAGATGATTATTTTGTGAGTGTTTTTAAAATCGCATAGATCGCAGACCTGTTATATAATTTGTTCATTCTCATTCATAATTTGAAATTTTTGGTTCAAAGTCAGATTGAATACACAATTCAGCTGAAAATCACAAATATCTTGAAGAATTAAAGTTACTTTTTTTGTGGGTTAAAAAAAACTGATTTAATTTTTAAAAAATCATCACAAGATTTTATTTTTGGTATCGATTTTCAGTGCAACATATTTTTTGATTAACAAACATAATATCTTCACCGAAAACTTTAGTGAAAATATTTATCACATTTGGGTGAAAATAGTAATCACATTTGGGTATTTTGTTTAGTTCAAGGAATCTTGCAGGTTTATTTAGAGGCAAAATGACAAGCTATAAACTGAACTTTGGAACAAGTTCATGAGAATCAGATTTGATCCCCGAAATGTTTAGCTCTTACTTTCATTTATGAAAATCAGATTCATTTTCATCGATGGTGCAAATCTTAGAGTTTGCTTTAGAATTCGGTTGATTTCGCTTCTGTGTTTTGAGCATAAAACTTTTTTAAGAAATTGAAGACTTTCGTATATAAACTTTTACTATGATTAAATCAAATTCGCTGTTTTGTAACCATTCAAAGGCTTCATTTTAAAATTAAGTATACCATTTTTGAAATTTTTGGACGTATATTCAAAAACTTTCAATGTAAAATAAAAATGAATACTAAAATATTACAGAAAAACGTGTTTTGAAATGTTTTTTTTCTTTCATATATTGTTGGAAGAAGAAGAATATTTATAAAAAAAATTTGTCGCCATGAAAGTGATATATTTTTTTGTTTACACTCAATAATTAAAACTGTTTATTTCAAATAATTGCAAAAATTTTTTTCCAATAACTGTTAATTATATTCTTAACACGCATTTTTTTTGTTTAATAAAAGAATTTAATGATTTTAATTAACCCTTAAATGCATAGTATTGTTTTAAAACAACACTTTTAAAATCCAAATATCTCGAAAACGCGTGGTTATTTTTAGAAATGTACTGACAAAAAAATATTTTTAAGATGAAAAGAAACTAGCCCATTATTTTAATTACTTAATTATTCTAATGAATGTGTGAGATATCAAACAAAGTACATGTGCGCCAAGTATTCAAAAATCAAATAAATTTATTTTTTTCGAAATACATAGTAGTTTTTTGAAAATCGCTGTAATTTCTATGCAAATTCTTACAAAATTTTTAGACTGAATCAATCACAAACATTTTCCTACAGCCAATTTACAAGGTTTAGAATAAACTGGCAAAAGATTTTTTCTTGGATTTTCAATTTGCTGAATAGTATTGAAATTTATTAAAAATTTCTGAAATAACTTTTATAGGTTATACATTAAAAAAACGACTTTGAACCTGAATTTTTAGTATTCCACTGCATCAATAACTATTCTCATTAAAAAAAAAGTCCCGTATTAAAAGAAAATTCATGGTAATGAATTGCATTTTAACAAAAAGGAGTAGGAATTTTTCATACCTACAATATTTAAGAAAAATAAGTTTTCTACTTTTTCAGTTCTAAAGTTTTGTCTTTGCCTTTTAAAAATCTATGGGAAACTTTACTTTTTAAAAAGTACTTCTTTCTGTGAGACTTTTTTTTTCTCGGTATCTTCATATTTAATTTGTAATATATTTGCATTACAAGATATCTGTGTTTCATCTTATATTTAAAAATGGAGGCGTTTTCTTTGAAACAACATCACGTAGGAATGGTCGGTCGGAATGAAGTGAAATTTTGTATCCGAGGGTTTTTTGGGTCAAAGATGGTTTGTATAATAGTTTCAAGGATCTCCCCCTTTATGGAAGGTGGTCCCAATACAAATTCAACTTTAGTTGTTACGATTTCCATAAGAATCTTTTCGCGAACATGATGCAGTTAAGGACGTGTAGATGAAATTAAACATTTATTACGATTTATACTTAAGAAGGAAAAACGAAGTTTACCGGGTCAGCTAGTTATGTATATTGGTTAAGCCATGTTTCTGAGTTATAAGAATGTGTTGAATTGAAGTTTTTGTTGGTTTCAAAAGAATTTATCTAAGTCTTTTTTTTTTATTTATTTAAATGAATTCTTCAGGGATGCCTCATAGCACGTATTTATTTTACAGTAAAAAATTTTTCATAGTAAAATATTACGAAATCAATAAAAATTAAAACATTCAATATTTCATACTTAGAGAATGAATGCACAATACTTCAATTATATTCATGAAGTCAATTTTAGGTAGTCACTTCACTGCTTCGTCATTTTTTCAGAAGGTTAACAAAATATGTTTACAATTATTCAAAAATGTAATCAAAAATGGTCAGGTAACTCTAACTTTTAGACAATTTTCTTGAAGCAAGTATTTTCACTGATACCTTCCTGGCTGTAATAAACTGTTCATAAAAAATATTTCTCACCTAAGTAGTAATTCTTTTGAAACAAGCTATTGAAAAATTAAACATTTCCAATTCCATCATTAAATTACATCATATCCATAGCCAGGTTGCGATTTAAAGTTCGGAGAAGAAAAAAAACCCCGGCTGATGCTCACAATTTATGGCACAACTCGGTCAAATCGAAGAGGCTTTCTGGCCGGGGTCACAGGTCCGCGGCTGAACATGTACATATTTTACCGGAAGATTTTATTCATTTCTGAAACCCGAACTCGCGCGTTACAAATGCCCAAGTAAGGCACGCTCTGCGCGGTCCAAGCGCATTAATGTGAGACACGTTTTCGTCGGTGGATTTGGAAGGTGTACCAAAACCTTAACGGAGCAGCAACAACACAAAAAATTAAGGAAGCCGCCATCGAGTGAACCTGTAAGCTTGCTTCCTTTTTCGTGAAATCAGCAGCAAGAGCGGCCGAAGAAGGAAAGCTCATATCGGTGTTTAAGGAAAGGAGGACCTGGTTGAAAATTCGTGGAAGAAAGGTTGACCCTGCGAAGCCGTGCTTTGGCAAAAGTGGACACGAGCTGGTGCATGCAGAATCCCAAATATGGATTTTCGGGAAGAATTTCAATGGATTACGATCGGTGGTACGTGTAGCGTTTTTGGGTTGCAAATCCAGGTGGGAAACGTTGACCCCGCCAAGCTGACTGAAAACAACGTGACGGCAAACGTGGAAAAAGAAGTTTATTTATAGCGTCTATCGTTACATCTTTGTTACCGATATAAAAATGTTTGGAGAGTAAACTTCTATTTAACAGTAGCTCTAATGACTAATTTACCATTTTTTTGGCTTAGCTTTATGAAAACCACTTTCCAGTGCTTTCATATCAAGTCCTTGTTAATTTTGGCATGGTTCTCATGTGAGACGGTTCAGTTTTAGAATATGTCTCAGAAAACATAATGATTTTACTGGACCAGAATAATTGTGGAAAGCACAAAACATATATTTAAATCCTTTGATGTTGTTCGGTTTGATAACAATATCAAACATAATAAAAATGGCATTAAAAACCTTGAAAATGACAAAACCCTAAAAATCCTCGAACAAACATGAAAAAGTTTGGATGAGGTCATAAAAATCAATCGTGGGAGAAAAACGTAAGGGCATTATCATCACATATCAAATTTTTGTTCCGCATGGGCCAACTACTATAAAGTGGTAGATACAGATAGAAATGCATTCATTTGAAATTTTAGCTATTTCCATTGCAGAAAACCATTACAGAATTGTAAGATGAAATCACAGAAGTCAAAATTTTTGTTCGCGAAAACACAGAATTTTTCTCGGCAACCTTGGTGAAGCTT
This sequence comes from Uranotaenia lowii, assembly GCF_029784155.1. NCBI lineage: Eukaryota > Metazoa > Arthropoda > Insecta > Diptera > Culicidae > Uranotaenia > Uranotaenia lowii. Next base: position 67,086,652 of record NC_073692.1, on the reverse strand, counting down.
CTTTAGTTTATTATAAAAAACGAAAATTTATCCTGTTGATAAGAGAATAAAGAGATTTAGTGTATTTCTAACATTTTGATTGAATATCTTTAATGTGATTTTTAAAAGTAAGATTCCGATCAAGTGTGAGTCCCAAGTACTTCATGTGATATGATCATTCTAATGAAACCCCATTGAAAGTTATGGAATGATTTTCATCAGGTTTTGAAAATTGAGCTCTTGGCTTATGGGGAAATAATTGAGTTGAGTTTTGGAAGCGTTAGGAGAAATTTTCCACATTTTTAAGTAATTCAAAAAGGAATTTAAATTTTGTTGCAATCTACTGCGTACCACCCGTAAATTTCGAACTTTGGCAGAAAGCAAAGTATCATCAGATAATAATCTTCTACCTTTTCCTTCTGGTACATCAGGAAGATCAGAAGTTAAAATATTGTATAAAATTGGCCCAAGTATACTGCCCTGAGGGACACCAGCTCTAATATGTGTCCTTTCAGAGCATGAATTTTGATAGTTTACTTGTAAGGTTCGGCTATTCAAATAATTTTGAATAATTTTAGTGAGATATACAGGATAATCAAATCGAGCTAATTTAGCTACTAAACCTTTGTTGCATACACTGTCAAATGCTTTTTCAATATCAAGAAGAGCAACACCAGTTGAATAACCTTCAGATTTGCTAGCGTTAATCATATTAGTTACACTCAAAAGTTGATGTGTAGTAGAATGTCCATGACGAAAACCAAATTGTTCATCAGGAAAAATGGAATTCTGATTAATGTGAATCATCATTCTATTCAAAATAACTCTCTCAAATAGTTTACTTAAAGAAGGAAGCAAACTTATTGGTCGATAACTTGAAGGCTCTGAAGCTCCTTTTCCAGGTTTCAAAATTGGAGTTACTTTGGCATTTTTCCATTTATTGGGAAAATAAGCCAAGTGAAAACATTTATTGAAGATAAATAATTTAATTAATAAAATTAAAAAATTTAAAGTGCTTTCAGGCAACTTTTTAATAAGAATATAGAAAATCCCATCTTCCCCCGGGGCTTTCATATTTTTAAATTTTTTGAAAATCAATTTAAGTTCATCAATATATGTCTCACAAGAACTTTCAAACACAATTTGCTTAGAAAGAATATCATCAAATTCTAGGGAAATTTGAGCATCAATTGGACTTACAACGTTTAAATTAAAATCATGAGCAGACTCAAATTGTTGGGCTAATTTTTGAGCTTTTTCTGAATTAGTTAAAAGAAGTTTATCCCCATCTTTCAAAGTAGGAATTGGCTTCTGGGGCTTTTTTAGAACTTTAGTTAATTACCAAAATGGCTTTGAGTAGGGTTTTATGTCCTCTACTGCTTTAGCAAAATTTTCATTACGAATGAAATTTAAACGACGTTTGATCTCTTTTTGAAGGTCGCAATAAATTAATTTCAAATAAGGATCCCTAGTTCGTTGAAATTGGCGTCGACGAATGTTTTTCAGTCGTATCAAAAACTGAAGATCATCATCAATTAAAGGTTGATTAAATTTATGTTTAACTTTGGGTATTGAAGCGGCTCTAGCATTGACTATTGAAGTTGTCAAATTTTCTACAGCCAAATCAATATCTTCTATTGAATTCAATGGAACGTTTACATCTAAATTACGTTAAATAAAATTCATATATCGCTCCCAGTTAGCCTTTTGAAAATTAAAAGTTGATTTTAAAGGGTTTTCAATGGGACTTTGGGATAAAAAAAATGTTACTGGAAGGTGGTCTGAATCGAGGTCCGCATGAGTAACTAATTGACTACAATGCTCGCCTAAATCCGTTAGAACCAAATCAATTGTGGAGGGATTTCTAATTGAAGAAAAACAAGTATGTCCATTAGGATATTCAACAGTAGCAGAGCAGTCATTAAACAAAATATTCCCATTTGAATTTGATGAAATATTATTCCAAGATCGGTGTTTTGCATTAAAGTCACCAATAATAAAAAATTTAGATTTATTTCTGGTGAGTTTTTGTAAATCTCCCTTCAAAAAATTTTTCTGTTCACCGCTACATTGAAAAGGCAAATATGCGGCAACAATTATAATTTTCCCCATAGAAGTTTCTTATTCAATTCCAATTGTTTCTAAGACTTTTGTATTGAAAGAAGGAAGAAGTCTAAATTTGAGATGACTATTGATGACAATAGCTACACCCCCACCTTGTCGATCAAGTCGATCATTTTGCAAAATTTTAAAGAAAGCATTGCTTTTCAAGTTATTGTCTGGCTTTAAAAAAGTTTCAGTGATGGCGGCAATATGTATGTTTTGAGTTTTCAAAAATAAAAAGAACCCATCTTGATTGGCCAGCAAAGATCTGGCGTTCCAATTTATAATAATTAAACACCTATTTGGATCAATGAGGGAATCGTAAAGTCAGAATAATTTTGTTAGCATAATTGAAAGAAGTTTGGAAAGCTCCAAACATTGAATTGGATTTCAACGTAAGTGGCATCATTTAAATTTAATTTTGATGAAAATATTTTTATTTTTCCCAGTTATCTCACCCAAATCAGCAAAATATTTAGGATCAGACAATGTAGTAGAAGAACAGGTATTTGTATTTCGGGGATTTTCCCAAGCCTTCGCATGTACGTTGAGACTTTTCCCATAAGTTTTACCATGAGTTATACCTGAAGAGGGCAACCCATTTTCAACCACCTCTGAACACGTTAAACAACGAGTCTGTGGTGCTGAATCAGCACAGGTAACATTTAAATCACTTCGAGCATTACCAAGACGTGATTCCAATGAAGGCCGAGGCTGACCTCGAACAGGCAGATTGTTTGCCGGTCTGACGTGTGAAGACGAAAAAAAAGAAGGAGGAAAAGAAACTTTGGGATTTTTCCTTGAAGCAATAATTTTTGCCAAACGGAATTGGAATTGGAACGGGAGGAATGATTACCTGCGCAATTCACACACTTGATAAATTCTGTTTGTGGTTTATCACCACCAAAAAGGCATTTAGATTTTTCATGATCGAATGAGCCGCAAAGCATGCATCTGGCATTCATTCTACAATTTTTAGTGCCGTTACAAAAAGCTTGACAACGACGACATTGCGTAATATTTTGAAGAAAACTGGTAGACGATTTTCGAAACGGTTCAAATTTGACTCGTAAATGAAAAATAAGACGTTATCCAACGTTAATTCATAAATGAACCATCATCATTCTGAATCTCCGTGATTTTTAAGATAATTTAACCACCGTTAATTAATTTTGTAAATTTGTTTTTCGGCATATCGGTGAAAAGTAGTTATGAAATTGATAAAGATGGACAGAGAAGTGAGAAGAAAATTTACAGATGTTGAAAAGAGCGAAAGAGCATTTTTGCGAGGAAACTTTTTAACGTACACCATACTTTACCCTGCAACATTTCATTATTTAGGAGAAGTAGTACCGGGATAGAGGTGGCACTACCTTAACCAATACAATGAAATCTGGTTGGTCCGAAGTCTACATGTGGTGAACACGTATACTCCGGACGTACGCCCGTCCGGAGTATACGTGTTCACCACATGTAGACTTCGGACCAACCAGATTTCATTGTATAGGTTAAGGTAGTGCCACCTCTATCCCGGTACTACTTCTCCTAAATAATGAAATGTTGCAGGGTAAAGTATGGTGTACGTTAAAAAGTTTCCTCGCAAAAATGCTCTTTCGCTCTTTTCAACATCTGTAAATTTTCTTCTCACTTCTCTGTCCATCTTTATCAATTTCATAACTACTTTTCACCGATATGCCGAAAAACAAATTTACAGAATCTCCGTGAGGAATCAAAAAAAGTTTTACAGGACTTCCACAGAATCTGACGTATGAAAGTCGCCACTCAACCAATACGGTAGAAGCAGTCAAGCTGTGCACAGAGTTCTTTAAAACTTCGTTCGTTGACCGCATCATGACTTCTGAGACTCAACATTTGGCTTCAGTAAACTCGTTGAACACCAGCATTCCTGAAATAAGAGTTTCCTCTGACGACGACTGCCCCAGCTGTTCATCAAACGATGCTGTAAATCTTTTGCACTTCTGATAACCATGGTTTTAAATAAGTCTTTGAAATCAACAACCTTCCCAAAACTTTGGAAAACTGCAGCAATCATTCCCATCCACAGATCCGGTAATATATGTACATCTCGTTGTACATTACCGGTGCATTTCTATATTGAATTGCCTTGCAAAGGTTTTTGAGTTTTTAATTTTCAACACAATGAGCCCAGTATCGTCACACATAATTGATGAATGTCAGCACGGATTTTGCAAAAAGCGATCAACCTTGTCGAACTTGATGGTGTATGTCCCCTTTATCAGCGGTTGTCTCGCAAATTAAAAAGCAAGTAGATGTTTTGTATGTGGACTTTGCCAAGGCATTCGATCGGCTTCCCCACAAGCTCCTGATCGACAAAATGGAAAAAAAGGGATTCCCAGCTTGGATCGTAAAATGGCTCGAATCGTATCTCCATGGCAGAACTGCATTCGTTCGACAGGGTCACATGACATCCCGAAACTTCACTGTTCCTTCTGAATTCTCAAGGGAGTCATTTGGGTCCACTACTGTTCAACTTGTTTATGAACAATCTTTGTGATATAATTGATTCTAAATTAGTGTTATACGCTGACGATTGAAACTTCCTACTCGGTTACAACCTGCATTTTATGAATTTCGGTGGCAGTTTTGCCCGGACATAAATAAAATGTAGGTGAATGTAAATATTTACGCAATAAAATATATTGGTTTATATAATTAAAATTAATTAAAATTAATAATTAATCAGCAGTTGTGCAGTTAAGTTTAATTTTTCTTTAAATAGAAAGATAGAAGTTGTTTTTCAGTGTAGCAGATTAGGTTAGCTCAACTGCTGTAACCTCATCTAGCCGAGACACCAACCACGCCATATGGAATCCGCGCCACATGCGGAACCACTAATAAGACGACGTGGCCCAATCAGGAGCGTCGTCATCACCGATTGGCCGTACCGGAGGAGGTGATAAAAGACCGACGCACCAATGGGCCGGCCTCTTATACCTTGGGTACGCGAATCCGTAAGTGTCGTTCGACAGTTATGCGCGTATCGTATAAACCGCCAACTTACTTCCGTTAGCCAAGCTTCTCCAATATCGAAGATTTTTTTTATAACTGATTTATTTGAAACGGCTCATACGATTAGGTTTGAAGGAGCCAAACTCGTTTTCTTTTTACAATCGTTTGCTTAGCTTAGCACTTTTTTAGTAGAAAAAAGAAGATAGAAAGGGAAATGTGAAAATAAAGAGGATTATAGACGAAGATCGATAGCTTTTAGAAAAAGGTAGATTTCATACATGTAGTCCAAATCTAGCACAGCTAGTACATCTCTCACTGGAACGTTAGGTGGTTTTCCTCGGGCCCGAAGGGAGTCTATTAAATTCGTTCTGGCGACAAGATGGACCTCACACGACCAAACAATATGCTCGATGTCATGGTAGCCTTTGCCGCAACCACACAAATTGCTGCCAGCAATATCAAAACGATAAAGTACCGCGTCTAAGGAATAATGGTTAGACATGAGACGGGAAAATATACGAATAAAATCCCGACTCAGGTTCAACCTATTAAACCAGGATTTAAGGCTTACCTTTGGGATAATCGAGTGGAGCCACCGACCCAACTCATCCTCGTCCCATTTGCGCTGCCAGTTAACAAGAGAGTTTCTTCGAACCAAATAGTAAAATTCGTTGAAGACGATTTCACGTGGATACGTGTCGCCTTCCATCGCCCCCACCTTTGCCAGAGAGTCTGCCTTCTCATTACCCACTATCGAGCAATGAGAGGGAACCCAAACAAAGGTGATAGTAAAGCGACGTTTTGATAAAGCACTCAAATTATTACGTATCTTCTCGAGGAAGTACGGTGAGTGCTTTCCCGGTTTTATTGAATGTATTGCTTCAACAGAGCTCAGGCTATCCGTTACAATATAGTAGTGTCCAACTGGCCGTGAAGCGACACTGTCCAAAGCCCAGTGAATAGCTGCTAACTCCGCTACATATACAGAGCATGGTGACTGGAGACTGTGAGAGGCGCATGATATCTCGTTGAACACTCCAAATCCTGTTGTTTCCTCTATAAGTGATCCATCGGTAAAGTACATTTTGTCAGCATCGACGTGTCTATATTTAGCTTCGAAAATTCTTGGAATCAGAAGAGGACGATGCGAGACCGGGATTCCACGAATTTCCTGCTGCATAGACAAATCAAACTGGACAGAAGAGTTATCGTAGTCTGGGCTACAAACACGAGTTGGAGTATACGAAGAAGGGTTTACCTGCATTGACATGAGGACATGGTATATAGACATAAATCTAGTTTGAAGATTTTGCTCAAGTAACTTTTCGAAATTCATAATCACCAATGGGTTCATGACCTCGCACCTGATGAGGAACCGGAGTGATAGTAAATTGAATCGATCTTTAAGAGGGAGTATTCCTGCCAAAACTTCAAGACTCATGTTATGCGTTGAGGGCATACAGCCCAAAGCGATCCGGAGACAGCGGTATTGGATACGCTCGAGTTTGATGAGGTGAGTTTTGGCAGCTGACTGGAAACAGAAGCTACCATATTCCATCACTGAGAGAATAGTTGTTCGATACAATTTTAAAAGATCTTCTGGATGGGCTCCCCACCAGGTGCCAGTTATTGATCGGAGAAAATTGATTCTTTGTTGGCATTTTCCTTTTAGATACTCAATATGGGCCCTCCAGGTACACTTGGAATCAAACCAAACCCCAAGATACTTAAAACACCTCGATTGAGTGATCGTTCTGCCTAGAAGTTGAAGCTTAGGTTGAGCAGGTCTACGTTTTTTAGAGAAAACAACCATCTCCGTTTTCTGAGGGGAAAACTCAATCCCAAGCCCCAAAGCCCAGGAAGACAATTTGTCTAAAGTATCTTGTAAAGGTCTGTGCAGATGAGACTCGGAAGATTCTGTGACAGAAACCACGCCGTCATCTGCAAGTTGTCTTAGAGTGCAGCCTTCAGAGAGACAACTGTCGATGTCACTTACGTAAAAGTTGTACAAAAGTGGACTCAAACATGAACCTTGCGGAAGGCCCATGTAAGAGATTCTTCTAACTGCAATATCTCCGTGAGCAAAGTTCAGATGTTTCTCACAAAGCAAGCTGTATAAGATGTTGTTTAATAGAGGAGGCAGACCCCGAGAGTGCAATTTGTCTGACAACACCTCTATTGAGACTGCATCAAAAGCTCCCTTTATGTCTAGAAACACTGAAGCCATTTGCTCACGTTTTGCGTACGCCATTTGTATCTCTGAAGACAGCAAAGCAAGACAATCGTTTGTCCCTTTGCCCCTTCGAAACCCAAATTGAGTATCTGAAAGGAGACCATTTGTTTCCACCCATTTGTCCAAACGAAACAATATCATTTTCTCCATCAATTTGCGTATACAAGACAACATCGCTATTGGACGGTACGAATTGGGATCAGACGCTGGTTTTCCAGGTTTTTGGATAGCAATGACTCTCACTTGTCTCCACTCTTGAGGAACAATGCTATGCTCCAAGAATTGATTAAATAAATTTAACAAGCGAAATTTTGCGGCATCCGGAAGGTTTTTCAACAAGTTAAACTTGATTTTATCAATTCCCGGAGCTGAATTGTTGCAAGAGAGGAGGGCAAGTGAGAATTCGACCATCGAAAAGCTGGAATCTAGATCACACCTATCTAGGGACACATTCCGGACAATTTTTTGGTTCGGTGTGGAGTCGGGACAGACTTTCCGTGCAAAGTTGAATATCCACCTATGTGAATGTTCCTCACTTTCATTTGTTGAAGATCGATTACGCATGTTTCGTGCTACTTTCCACAAGGTATTCAAGGACGTTTCTCGCGATAAACCCTCCACGAATGTACGCCAATGTGCTAGTTTTTTCCCTTTAATCAATTTTTTGAATTGATTTTCAAGGGACAGATATGTTTCGAAATGATCGAGGGTTCCATGTTTTCTAAAATCTTTGAAAGCTTTTGATTTGTCCTTATAAAGCTTAGAACACTGGTTGTCCCACCATGGATTAGGAGGCCTTCGACGTACAGATGAATCTGCGATGGGTTTCGTTTGAGCACAAACTGCACTTTCATGTATCAAACAAGCGAGAAAACTGTATTCTTCTAAACGAGGTAGAACATTCATAGAATTGATGGTTGTTGTAATCGTGTCCGCATATTTTTTCCAGTCGATGTGTCTTGTAAGGTCATATGCCATATTTGTATGATTTGAAGTACTGGCCCCATTGGTGATTGTAATTTTGATTGGTAAGTGGTCACTACCATTGGGATCAGGGATTACCTTCCACTGGCAATCCAATGATAGTGAATTTGAGCAGAGTGAGAGGTCAATTGCGCTTGGTCTTGCAGGAGGTTTAGGTACCCGTGTTTTTTCACCCGTGTTCAAAATTGTTAAATTGAAACTGTCACAAATGTCATAGATAAGAGTAGAACGACTATCGTCAATTTGTTCTCCCCAGACAGTTCCATGTGAATTGAAGTCACCCAGGATCAACCTTGGCTCAGGAAGCACTGAGCACAGGTCCTCCAGGTGACTTCGATCCACTGCAACTCTATGAGGCCAGTACAAACTGACAACACATAAGTCCTTACCTCTTATAGTTGTATGACATGCAACAGCTTCAATTCCTCCTGATAAAGGGAGGTGGATTCTATAAAAGGAGTGGCGCTTATTGATCCCCAAAAGCACCCCTCCATAAGAATCGTTACGATCCAGACGGATAATGTTAAAATCGTGGAATGAGAGATCAGTTTGTGAAGAAAGCCAAGTTTCGGACAGAGCAAATACATCGCAATTAGTTTTATGAAGAAGAAATTTGAACGGATCCTGTTTAGGGATTAGACTACGACAATTCCACTGTAGAACAGTGATATCTCCGACCTCTCGGCTTAAATTAGCCATCGAGAGAGATGAACACTGAAAGGAGTGGCCAAGTTTGCATCAATTGCTTTAAAAGTGTCTTCACTAACGGGAGCATTGTAGTAACAATGCCTCTTATGGACTGTGATACGTGGAAAAAAGAGAAAACTCCATGAAGAATGTCAGATAACTTAAATAGTCCCGCATTGGAAGTTGATTCTGACAAAACAGGATTAGGATTGGAGATCTTTGAGGGCCCCGCTACTTCCGGGATATTCTGGCGTGAACAATTTACGCGGAATCCAGGGGGGATTTGATTTTCTTTTACTGCTGAAATATGTTTATTAACTCTGGTTGATGAGCCTATTGCTGGAATTTTGTTAGGAATTTTGGAAATCTTGGAAGCGGGTTTTGATCGTTTCCGGGAGTTTGCATTCAATTTTACTGGGAGTGCTTCGTCCGCTGTGTCTGTATCTACACTGTCAACTGACAGTACAGAAAAAATATTACTGGAATGAGGTTGGGACGGAGGCGCCGCGCTCTTCAACATGGCGGCATAGGTCCGTTTTGACCGTTCCGTCAATGAGCGCTTTTGACTATCCCAGCGACTCTTGAATGCCTCGCATAGGGAGATATCATGGGGAGAGCCTCCGCAATAAACACATATCTGCTCTATTGCTGAGCATGCTCCTTCCCCATGACTCTCCCCACAGTTGGGACACCGCGTCTTGTTGCAGCAATGGGACGCTGTGTGTCCCAATTTTATGCAATTTTTACATTGCATTGGTCGAGGCACAAAGAGCCGCACGGGAAGCCTTAAAACTCCGTCAATCAAGACGTAGTGAGGGAGGGCGGTACCAGCGAAGGTCACACGGAATGAAGCTGAAGGCGAGTACTTTGTAACTCCATTAACGACGTTGGCAGTTCGAAGTTGACGGCAATCCAAGATTTCGACAGAAGTCGAATCGAGGCTCTTGAACTTGCCAACGCCGTTGGATTTAATGTATTCTGCCTTCAAGCTCATTTCTGTGATTACACCCTCGATTTCTACGTCTCGAGACGGAATATAAACGTGGTATTCGAGGTTCAGAAAATTACTGGCAACAATTTCATTTGCAGATTTTCGGTTGCCCACAACAACGCGCAACTTATTTGATCGTACCTTAGTAATAACGGTCACGGAGGGCCATCTCGCCAGATCTTTGGTGATCTGAACCACATTCAAAGGTTTTCCGTTTAATTTGGGCCGGATAAAAACCACCCACGGACCAGAAAAATCAGGGCTCTCCGTGTAGGCTCGGAGACGGGATGCTTTTCTATCAACTGTGGGTGAAGCTGAATTATCTTCCATCTGAGAATGACTAACATCTGAAAAACCAGCATCAACCGGATCCTCCAGCTGTTCTTCATCCTCGTGGCTGACACTCTCATTATCCACAGTTGAAGGATTTAGCCCCCCGCCTTCCCTCATATTTTCCAACGGGGGCAAGAATGCCTTCCGTGTGAAAAATATGAGCGAAGCAGTCAATAATGAAATATAAATACAGAGAAATAATAGAAAAAAGAAACAGTGAAAAAAGAATAAAATGAACTACTTGCAAGCTCTTCTTAACGAGTAAATCTGCTTGTCAGACACCGGTTCCACCACGTAGACGTCCTTCGTTGGTTGAAGATGGCAACGTCAGGTAAAATGCTGGGTCCTTCCTGTATCCCGATTGCGGCAATCAGAACCAGATTCTTCGGAACGCTTTTCTCGGCATGTAACAGAGCGAACAGGAGCACCCTTCCAATAACGATGGCCTTGGTGGATTGAAGACGACGGCAACAAATCCGCTGCTGCGGGAATTAGTAACTGCACACTCGCACCGGTTGTTGGTTGGTGGGGTACGGCAATTGATGACCGAATCAGCAGGAACCAGCGAAAATCACAATCTGTAGGCAATACTGCACTTTCCAATATTTAAAGGCAGCCAAACTTCGATTTTTCGCAAAAAAAAAACGCTTTGAAACGGAACGGGAAAAATGACATCCGTACTAGCCGAGCTACTTGGGTAGAATGAATATATATCGAAGATCTTGGCAGTTTAGTAACGCGAGTGAAAATACTCACATGTCAGCACCGTGAAAATAAAGTGCTAAGTGCGTCCCAAGAGGGTCGAACCGCCGTCCATAAACATACGGCGCAGGACACGGCCGTCCGTCAACATACGGCTTCCCGGATACGCCGTTCGTTACCATACGGCAAACAATTTTCTCTGACCGTACAACAACACACGGTGCAGAAAGGAACAGAGAACTGTGGTTCTCTCGACAAACCATCCTACAGCCGCCGGTAGTAATCCGAGCCCACATCTATCACCACTTTGAGGCCTGAGGCAGGCCAGAACCTGCGCGACGCACCAGGGCGTCCGCAACTACGGGAAAATACCGGCCCGGCCGACGGAGTCCACGTGGTACCACGTCAGCAAGTTCCAGCATCGAGGTGTCTGGCAGCATCGACGGGTACCCGCACCAGCAGCAACGAGCAAGCAGTGAGTTAAAAAGGTTTTTTTATAATAAAGTCTAAATTTTCCTTTTTAGTAATTAAAGTTAAAAATTAGTTTTCAATATACGTTCCATTACTTGCCCTTAAAATTTGCATTTCACTTTTATTGCGTGCACCGAAAGGATCAAAATACGGGTTAGTAACAGGGGCGGGAGGAAGCGAATATCGAACAGGTGAGTGAGTAATTTCCTAGTTACGACGAGCCGACCCTGAGATTGGCTGGAGTCCTGAGCTAGTCGAAGGCCTAGTTTCACGATCTGAAAATGCACCTCTCAATATCACAATACTCAGACTGTGTTGATTCTCAACAGAAATGGTCACTGTGAGATGAACGCCACGTTAGCCCCTTTGTATTGTTTTCTATGTTGTGATCTGCTGAGTGTTGCCAATTCGTAGTTTTAAGAGTTTTTTGTATTCTAATTTTAAGCGGGAAAAACTGTAATGTTAAGCGAATGCAAAATAAATATTCTTTTTTATTTCAAGTCGTTAACGCAAGAACAAGTCTTTCTGTCCATCCGCAATGGTCTGACACAACATTTGGTGCCGTGACCAGGATGGGAAAGTTTTCGCCAGGAGTTTATCGCTCCTGTTGCAGCGTTAAGCCATCCCATCGAGTCATTCTGGGTCCCAACCTATACCCTCAACCCTAGACGAATACCAGATGTATCGTTCCTGACAGTAGCCCGCCCGTGATTGCCTAGCCATGATTCGAATCATCCTGTATTGTGTGTGTAACCCGTGTAACCCTGAGCTGAACCGATCCGTATCTAACCATTGCATTGGCCACTGTTTGACCCAATAACTGCTCATCCTGTGACCCAAGGCCAACCCTGTGACCCGAGTAAGTTTTTCCCCCGTTCCCGATCAGTAATTCGACCCAGATGGGAAGTACTGGTAGGTCCAATGCCAGCCATCTGGGTACTTGCCGTACTGTCTGCCAGGCAGTACTAACTTCCAATAGTACTCACCTGATACTTTGGAAGTGACCACGCCAATTGCTGATCATTGGTCAATGGTCCCACCCTCGTACCACATATGGATTCCAGTTATTCTGCAAGCCCGACCAAAGCCCAGAAGAGCCAGGAATTATCCAACTTACATTCCCGTTAAATCCAGTAGCCAGCAGTCGATTGTCCAATTGTTGTTTGTACCTACCTCTCCGTCTATTGCGACCTTTAATTAGTGCAAATTTAATTTCATTCTGCCTGAAAACAAGAAGATTTGTGTACCGCGCCGTCTTAAAACAGAATAGCAAAAGTGAATACCAAAACAAAGTTAGGGTCACCTACTGTAAAACAGTCGTTTTAGGTGGCCAGTATGTTGATTCTCAACAGAAATGGTCACTGTGAGATGAACGCCACGTTAGCCCCTTTGTATTGTTTTCTATGTTGTGATCTGCTGAGTGTTGCCAGTTCATAGTTTTAAGAGTTTTTTGTATCCTAATTTTAAGCGGGAAAAACTGTAATGTTAAGCGAATGCAAAATAAATGTTCTTTTTTATTTCAAGTTGTTAACGCAAGAACAAGTCTTTCTGTCCATCCGCAATGGTCTGACACAACAGACTGTTTGTCACTGCAGCAGCAGGAGGTCGATAAACTTATGTGCTGGTGCCAAATGAATGCGATGGAAGTTAATTTGAAAAAAATTAAGCTTATCACGTTCACTAGAAGCAGAGTTGAGATCGCACATCTTTACACAGCTGGTAACACGGTACTTTAGATAGTTGAATCCATTCGAGATTTGGGTGTGATTGTGGATGGGTCTCTAAATTTCAAGGAACATCTTGCTGTAACCATGGCGAAGGCTAAAACAGTGCTGGAATATCTTGTAAGAAACACCAAAGGATTTACCGTGTAACCATTCATTTAATGGTTACAATAAAAGTTGTGATTTTTGGGCCAGTTTGGATGAAAACTTTGTAAATATTGTAAATAAAAATTATTGTTCGTAAATGTCTAAAATTAGGATAAGATATCTACATGTTTGTGTGGTGTCTTGTCCTAGTTTTAATAGCAATCGGTTGATGTCACTTAGGGATTTAGTTTTTGTTTATTTATTTATTTGTTTATTTTTTATTTTTCGTTATTTATTTATTTATTTATTTATTCATTTGCATATTTATTCATTTTCGCGTTTATTCATTTAGTTTATAGTTATTTGTTAGTTATTAGTTTGTTTATTTAATATATTATGTTATGGAATGCACGCCATAAAAAGAGATGTTAGAAAATAAGACACCAACCCTCTATATGTCAGTTCCTGTATTGCTCCTGTCATGTTGCTGTCATCGAAGGGGACGAGAACATCACAGACGGGAAATGGGAACAGGGCTAAAATGAGAGGCATGCCTGTCGGTGAAAGGTATAAATAGGAGGAGCTCGCAAGACGCGAGGCTTCTTATGCAAGTTCCGGTCCGTGGTTGAGCTGCAACAGCGACGTCACACACACAACGTGACCATAACGTTTCGACCCGTACTTAGGCGGCTCTGACCCCTTTCCCCGTTAAAAAGTGTTCCGGCCGTGCCGGAAAGAAAATCAACGGCTAGTTGGAAGACTACACTTCGTTTTTCCCCAGCTAGTCGGTCGAGGTGGCTTACGTGTAGTGAACCTCGGAACAATTGAATTTCCCCAGTGCTACTAATCACCAACAGCAATTTCTTGGACACACCGGTGTCCCGTGAGTGCGTCAGGTCGTGCCAGTGAAAGTGCCCTAACCCGTTACAACCCCCTTCGGGGCACTCCGCGCTGTGGTGAGGCCTGGTGGGAATCCCGTCCGTGTGTTCTAGGGCCGACCGAAAAGCTAAAGCCCCTCGATAGAGTGAGACACTCGCGTGGTGACAGTGCACAAAGAACGCTCCCCGGACCGTGTAGTGAAACGTAGGCCTACGCCCAACAGGCCGAGTTGTTGCTCGAATTGCTCATCGTGCAATTCGACCTGGTTCCTGTAATTGCCTTGTTCCTGCTTTCGCCATTGATCCCGTCCGACGTCCTAGCCTGTCCCCCAACGAGTCGACCACCGAGAACGGCCGCATCGAGACCAGTGAATAAATGCAAAAGTACTAAATCGAAAATTAAAATCCCAAAATATTACCTTATTTTCTCTTGGGTCATTGACCCCTCCAAAAATAAAGAACACGTAACACAGAAAGAAACGTGAAATTCTTAGTTTCATAAATAAAAATTATGTATGGTCTTTCTTCATCCAAATTGTTGCGTCTTAATTTAAAGTGCATTCCCTAAAATCTAAAATTATTCCTTCTTGTTGTTCGTTTTTGTAAAAATTAAATAGGTTTTAATAGTCCGCCCAAGAATCATAACTTTAATTGTTATTGTTATCAAAATTTTCTCCAGTGATCAATACAATTCCCCTGTTGAGCTAGCGCAGGGAAGTAGGGTCAAATCGATTCTAACAACCGATATCACCACTCTGAAGGCATTGTACTGCTCGCTCGTCCGCTGTGGTTTGGAGTACAACATTCAAGTTTGGGCATCAAACTCAATCGGCGGTGTGAAACTTCTCAAATCAGTCCAGAAGCGGTTTTTGAGGTAATCCTAATCTACCTGGAATGAACCTCAGAGACTTCCACCTTACCATTACCGATGTGGAATCCTGACCATAAAACCGATCGGCTCACGAATTATACTTCTTCGTTACCTGTTTATATTCGACATAATAACCGGAAATATAGACAGTGCTAACCTCGTCGAAATGATACCGCATCATGTCCCATGTATCATCCCCTCTCTACGGAATTTTGAGCCTCTAAGAACAATTTATTATGGAAAAAAAGAATTTACAACCCATTTGACATATCATGTAAATTTGTTTGTTTGTTTCGATTATAATATAAGTAAAGATAGTTTTAAGCATAGATTAAGAAACCATTTTGAATGATATTAAGTTGTCGAAAATCGTGAACAATAAATAAATAAATTAATAAAAAAATAAATATACCTACTGTCGTCCGTGATCCGCGGCGAATCAATCAATAGTTCTACAGACTTCAGAAAGTTCGTTTGGATTCCTATGTATTTGTAAACATTTCATTTTGAATTTCAGAAGCAATTAAGTAGTACAAAACTCGAATGAATCTGCCTGTGTTTGAGTTCGAGCAAAATAATTGTATTCTATGTGTGATCACTTGATACTTATTCTTAAAAGGCTTCCTAATTGGTTAGTTGTTAAAATTTTCCTTTCATTCAACCGTGCCCCTAGAGAAATGCCGTATCCATCTACAGTGTTGTGTTCAATTAATGAAGCTGCTGCAATTCAAGTGCGTACAATACAATTTGGTCCTGGAAGGGACGTGCAGCATCACGAAGCACCACTGCAGTAGACCATGGTGTAGAAGGTGGCGGCATGATCACGACGACGACGCCAACGACGAGGCGCAGACGCCTGAGCCTTCCTCCTACTTGACGCGCTTGCGCACGAGAAACGTTCTTATCTCCCGGGCAAAATCTTCTTCATTTAAATTGAGTACACCTACACTTGTTGTTCCCGTACAATAAAGTACCTTCGGGATCGGGTTCTATGCGCGCAAAACTCACTCCCGCGATTTTCCGCGCACCTTCAATAACTGAGAACGTTCCCGGGAAGCGACGACGGATCATTGAACCTGTTGCCACGTTTCGACGTCGTCGTCGTCGTCGTCGTTATTGGGTTGTATGGAACTGCGCTCACGTAGGATTCCAAAAGGAACCGAGAATAATTATTAGCTTTAGTTACTATAGGGGAAAAGTTCATATAACGCCCCATGTGGCTAATACGCGCCACTCTTGTTTTGAAGAATCTGACACATTTTAAGCCTGCAAAATATTACCAATTTGTTTTAAATGCTGTGATTGGTCATGGCAAGTATGAATTTTTCCCTGAAATGCCCCTGTGTCGTGATAATTTCACAATTTAGGTTTTTCTTCATTTCGATCTAAATTTTAAAACACTTTCAATAAGGTGTCACCAAGGAAAGAAAAACGAATAAGACAATATTTTCTGACACATCGATAGAGGAGAACCTAAATTATGATTTTATGCTAAAAAATCATACTGAACTCGCTAAGGTATGCTTTTCATGGGTATGTTCTATCACGGCCCATGCGCTCTTTATAACGCGCCAATCGTAGTAGGCTGAAAATAGCATTAGTTTTTCAAAAAGGCCAATTTTCATTGAAAATTAACAAAAAGTCTAAAACCATGTGTTGAGCGTTAATTCAGCCCAAAAAATCTATTTTTTCATTTTTTGTTAAATTTCTATTAGTCCATTTTGATTTTCTTTTCAGTCAAAGTTTCTGTAAGTATTGGTGTGTTTTCGGTCTTCGGCTGCTCACGGGTGTGTTCGGCTGCTAGGCGCGTATTGAATACACAGCGGCGCGTATTCGCAACACAGTTTTTTTCTGTGGCTTTGAATATGGTTTTTAAAAATCATGTTTTTGAAGAAACTATAGCAATTTGAGTAAAGAAAAATCATAGGAATTTGTAGAAAACACTTTTCTTCAACGATTACACCAATTTTTAACACAATTTGTACGTGGAATACATAGAAAATTAGCGATTCGCTTAGGTGGCGCATAATAGGGCATGTTCCCCTATGTGGTGTGAGCCCTTCGGAGTGATCCATCGTCGTCGTTTGGCGCACACAGGATAAACAGGCACCGGGACTACGCGTGGATTAAGAATTAACTCGTAATTTATACGGACGTGGCTCGCAATCACGGTCGGTGGGCGGCATCCCTTGGCATCCCTTGGTGAGTCTGGGAGAAAGCAACCCGGCCAATCCCGTCAAAGCCAATCGAAAGGTTCACACACCGATTCCTGGAACAAATCCGTAGGTTTTGATGACGGGCCCAGCCCAACGAACTTAAACGATTCCTGCTGAACCGAAACCACAGATGATAATCTCTTTCGGAAACATAATTGAGAGCGACCTGTTTGTTGTGGTGGTTCTGGTTCAGCGGAGGAGAGAAACGCACGAGGATGCAACTCTTTGCGGTTTCGGGACCAGGGCGTTCTTCTTGAAAAAAAAAAACTGAAAGACAACAGAACCGAGACCAACGACGAAGACGAAAATCTTCGATCAATTGTAACGAATCGCATTGCTCCAGCACTCTGCAGTGCAATTGCAACAAAAGTGCCACACG
This sequence comes from Uranotaenia lowii, assembly GCF_029784155.1. NCBI lineage: Eukaryota > Metazoa > Arthropoda > Insecta > Diptera > Culicidae > Uranotaenia > Uranotaenia lowii. The sequence goes on along the minus strand of NC_073692.1, from coordinate 67,069,023 downwards.
AAGTGATCCGGGAAGCGAAACCGCAAATATGGGTGTGCTGTGTGAACCTTATGAATCATTAAACAATCCACTTGTTTTTCCGCTTTTGCGTGGTGCGAAATTGTTTGGCACAGTGGGATCGAAAAATGAAGTGTGCCATTTTTGTCATTTTTGTCATGTTTGAAATTTTTGTCATTCTTGTCTTTTTTGTCATTTTTGTCATTTTTGTCATTTTTGTCATTTTTGTCATTTTTGTCATTTTTGTCATTTTTGTCATTTTTGTCATTTTTGTCATTTTTGTCATTTTTGTCATTTTTGTCATTTTTGTCATTTTTGTCATTTTTGTCATTTTTGTCATTTTTGTCATTTTTGTCATTTTTGTCATTTTTGTCATTTTTGTCATTTTTGTCATTTTTGTCATTTTTGTCATTTTTGTCATTTTTGTCATTTTTGTCATTTTTGTCATTTTTGTCATTTTTGTCATTTTTGTCATTTTTGTCATTTTTGTCATTTTTGTCATTTTTGTCATTTTTGTCATTTTTGTCATTTTTGTCATTTTTGTCATTTTTGTCATTTTTGTCATTTTTGTCATTTTTGTCATTTTTGTCATTTTTGTCATTTTTGTCATTTTTGTCATTTTTGTCATTTTTGTCATTTTTGTCATTTTTGTCATTTTTGTCATTTTTGTCATTTTTGTCATTTTTGTCATTTTTGTCATTTTTGTCATTTTTGTCATTTTTGTCATTTTTGTCATTTTTGTCATTTTTGTCATTTTTGTCATTTTTGTCATTTTTGTCATTTTTGTCATTTTTGTCATTTTTGTCATTTTTGTCATTTTTGTCATTTTTGTCATTTTTGTCATTTTTGTCATTTTTGTCATTTTTGTCATTTTTGTCATTTTTGTCATTTTTGTCATTTTTGTCATTTTTGTCATTTTTGTCATTTTTGTCATTTTTGTCATTTTTGTCATTTTTGTCATTTTTGTCATTTTTGTCTTTTTTGTCATTTTTGTCATTTTTGTCATTTTTGTCATTTTTGTCATTTTTGTCATTTTTGTCATTTTTGTCATTTTTGTCATTTTTGTCATTTTTGTCATTTTTGTCATTTTTGTCATTTTTGTCATTTTTGTCATTTTTGTCATTTTTGTCATTTTTGTCATTTTTGTCATTTTTGTCATTTTTGTCATTTTTGTCATTTTTGTCATTTTTGTCATTTTTGTCATTTTTGTCATTTTTGTCATTTTTGTCATTTTTGTCATTTTTGTCATTTTTGTCATTTTTGTCATTTTTGTCATTTTTGTCATTTTTGTCATTTTTGTCATTTTTGTCATTTTTGTCATTTTTGTCATTTTTGTCATTTTTGTCATTTTTGTCATTTTTGTCATTTTTGTCATTTTTGTCATTTTTGTCATTTTTGTCATTTTTGTCATTTTTGTCATTTTTGTCATTTTTGTCATTTTTGTCATTTTTGTCATTTTTGTCATTTTTGTCATTTTTGTCATTTTTGTCATTTTTGTCATTTTTGTCATTTTTGTCATTTTTGTCATTTTTGTCATTTTTGTCATTTTTGTCATTTTTGTCATTTTTGTCATTTTTGTCATTTTTGTCATTTTTGTCATTTTTGTCATTTTTGTCATTTTTGTCATTTTTGTCATTTTTGTCATTTTTGTCATTTTTGTCATTTTTGTCATTTTTGTCATTTTTGTCATTTTTGTCATTTTTGTCATTTTTGTCATTTTTGTCATTTTTGTCATTTTTGTCATTTTTGTCATTTTTGTCATTTTTGTCATTTTTGTCATTTTTGTCATTTTTGTCATTTTTGTCATTTTTGTCATTTTTGTCATTTTTGTCATTTTTGTCATTTTTGTCATTTTTGTCATTTTTGTCATTTTTGTCATTTTTGTCATTTTTGTCATTTTTGTCATTTTTGTCATTTTTGTCATTTTTGTCATTTTTGTCATTTTTGTCATTTTTGTCATTTTTGTCATTTTTGTCATTTTTGTCATTTTTGTCATTTTTGTCATTTTTGTCATTTTTGTCATTTTTGTCATTTTTGTCATTTTTGTCATTTTTGTCATTTTTGTCATTTTTGTCATTTTTGTCATTTTTGTCATTTTTGTCATTTTTGTCATTTTTGTCATTTTTGTCATTTTTGTCATTTTTGTCATTTTTGTCATTTTTGTCATTTTTGTCATTTTTGTCATTTTTGTCATTTTTGTCATTT